>NW_010398345.1:71430-91998 GCF_000710305.1 Buceros rhinoceros silvestris
CAGCGCCTGAGCCGTCGCTCCTCCTGGGGGCCAGCAGCCGCTTCGCCGCCTGCCTTCCGAGCACAAGAGAAGGCGGTACGAAAAGACTTGAAGTATTTTCTTCCTTTCTTCTGTGGGTGGTTTGAGCAGGTGTCACGGCAAAGCTGGGCCCTGAGAGATGTAGCTTGTGGTCCTGCTCAAAGACAGAGAAACTGAGGCACGAAGAGCTGCTTGGAAACGGCTGGCCTGGCTGATGGCAAGCCAGCTCTGCAGCTCAGGGCTGCGGGGATGGTAATGCAGGCAGAGCCTAGCACCTGGCTCCGGTTGCTGCTGCGCAAGGGGACAGGAGCAAACCCTGTGTGCGTGGGGAATCACTGCAAAATCCACACACTTGTTGCTGGAGTTTGGAGGGACTCAAGGTTCTGGGTACCACTGGGCAGACCTGATGGCTGGCAACCGATCTGAAGCAGTAGAGCTTCTCTTGGGGAACTGTGGTGTCTCCTGGTGCAAATATACCCTTGATCCTGCACTCACACCCCTCTGCAAGCCTGATGCCCGTGCTGATGTTTGCTGAGCCCCCTGTGCTGGGTGGAGCTTGGCCTCTTCTTAACTCCTTGCTGGACTTTTACGGACAGCACACAGCTCCAATGTCCTAACCAATGGAAATCCTGCCTGTACAGTTCCCCACACGGCAGCAGAGGTACAGATGTAGATGCAGAAAGGTAAGACCTGAGCTGCGCTGAGCGGGTTGAGACAGTCCTGCTGTCCTGGGAGAAACTCATGGCAATGAAGCCATGAATTACAGGCAGGATACAACAACTGATCCCATGGGGATGCTGGATGCCAGAACAGATTATTCTGATGGTCCCTCACAGCCTTCACATGGCTCAAGTGCTTCTGGGCTGATATCATAGAATCATAGTATGGTTTGGGTTGGAGGGGACCTTAAAGATCACCTAGTTCCAACCCTCCTGCAGTGATCACAGAATCACAGAATCATTTTGGTTGGAAGAGACCTTTAAGATCACCAAGAACAACCCTGCCCGGTTACTGCTAAGTCACGTCTCTAAGCACCACATCTATATGCCTTTTACATATCTTTAAGCGTGGTGACTCAGCCACTTCCCTGGGCAGCCTGTTCCAGTGCTAAACATCCCTTTCTGTAAAGTTTTTCCTAATATCCAAAGTAAACCTCCCCTGGCACAGCTTGAGACCATTCCCTGTTGTCCTGTCACTTGTTACTTGGGAGAAAAGACTGACCCCCACCTCACTCCAACCTCCTTTCAGGTAGTTCTAGAGAGTGGGAAGGTCTCCCCTGAGCATTTTTTTCTCCAGACTAAACAATCCCGCTTCCCTCAGCTGCTCCTCACAGGACTTGTGCTCTTGACCCTTCATCAGCTTCCTTGTCCTTCTTTGGACACGCTCCAGCACCTCAATGTCCTTCTTGAAGTGAGGTATGTCTAAAACTGGACACAGCATTCAAGGTGTGGCCTAATCAACACTGAGTATAGGAGAACAATCACTCACCTGCTTGTGCTGCCCACACTATTGCTGTTACAAGCCAGGGTGCTATTGGCCTTCTTGGCCACCTGGGCATGCTGCTGGCACGTATTCAATCGGATACACCTACAGGTCATTTCCCTCTGGGCCTTTTCCAGCCACTCCTCCCCCAGCCTGTACCACTGCAGGGTGACCCAAGTGTAGGACCCGGCACTTGGCCTTATTGAACCTCATACACTTGGCCTCTGCACCTCGATCCAGCCTGTCTAGATCCCTCTGCAGAGCCTCCTGACTTCAAGCAGATCGACGTTCTCACCTAACTTGGTGTTGTCTGCAAACTTGCTGAGGGTGCACTCAATCCCCTCATCCCGATCATTGATAATGGTGTTAAAGGGAACTGGCCCCTCTTAAAGAGAACTGAGCCCTGGGGAATACCACTTGTGACCAACCACCAACTGGATTGAACTCCATTCACCACCACTCTCTGGGCCTGGCTATCCAGCCACGGGCAAACTGTACCCCCATCCCAGCCATGACCAGCCAGTTTCTCCAGGAGGATGCTGTGGGAAGCAGTGTCAAAAGCTTTACTAAAGTCCAGGTAGACAACATTTACAGCCCTTCTCTCATCCACTAAGCAGGTCATCTTGTCATAGAAGGAGACCAGGTTAGTCAAGCAGGACCTGCCTTTCATAAACCCATACTGACCGGACCTGATCATCTGGTTGTTCTGTGCTGTGTGATGGCACTCAAGATGATCTGCTCCATAACATCCCCTGGCGCCAAGGTCAGACTGACAGGCCTGTAGTTCTCTGGATCCTCCTTCTGGCCCTCCTTGTAAATGGGCATCACATTTGCTAATCTCCAAACAACTGTTGTCTTCCTAGTCAGCCAGGACTGCTGATAAATGATGAAAAGTGACTTGGTGAGGACTTCCACCAGCTCCCTCAGTACCCTTGGATTAATCCCATCCGGCCCCATAGACTTGTGTGTGTCTAAGTGGTACAATAGATCACTGAACATTTCCTCTAGGATTACGGGGGCTTCATTCTGTTCCCCTTCCCTATCGTCCAGCTCAAGGGGCTGGGCATTCAGAGAGCAACTGGTCTTGCTGTTAAAGACTGAGGTGAAGAAGGGATCATTCTCCTCTGGACCCAACTGAGAAAGTGCATGTCTTTCTTATGGTGAGAGCCACAGACCTGAACAGAGTATTTAGGTGGGATCTCACCAGAGTAGAGAGGGAGAAGCACCAAATGCTTGGCACCAAACCTTCCTGCCCACTTCTTTCTTCTCGGGGTGTGGGGGAATCCCAGCTCTGCTTAACTTGCATGATCCTCATGAGACACTAGGTTTGACTCATGGGCCACATCTAGTCTCATTGAATCTGGCAGCATTCTGTGGTGTCCTAGCTGGTCCCAGCAGGACCTGTTTGCAGGCAAGGACCCGTGTGCTTCACCATGTAGCAGCAGGCAAGACAGCACTGGGAATGGGCTAATACCCAGGAGGTCTGGCAAGTTTGATGATGCTCATGGGTCAGAGTTCTCCCGTTTCTCCTTTGATCCCACTCGTTGCTGCTGTTTCCTTTTCTCTCTGCCCTACAGAGGTTGTCATAAATCTCTGCTTCTGCCCTTATGCTAATGGGCTGCTTTGTCCAGAGCGAGCAGTATCGTCAGGTGATGTAAACTGGTGTAGCTGCCCTGTGATCATGGCCCTGGCACTGAATTAGGCCAGGTAAGGATCTGCTCCATAATCTCTATTGCATTGTTATCAAAGCCCAAGCATTGCTTCTCATGCTTGAAAATCGCCGCCTTCTGTCACACTTGGTCTTTGGCACGACCGAGGTGTTGACAAAAGTGTCTTCGTTTATCTTCTCAATGCATCTGTTGCAGCCGGATGCTTCTCTGACCCTCATGTTTTCAATAATCTTTTCCCTTCTTCCCTCCGGCATTACAGAGCCTCTTACTCATTTGAGGGATAAGTATCTACATATGGGCTGGTGAGGAAAACTTAATCGATAATCCACGTGAATAACATTTTTTTGTGTTTTAGATTCACCAAATCTCCGTGCTCTCCCTTTGTTTTGTTGGGTTTTTGTTGGGGGTTGTTGGTTTTTTCCTTTCACATTCTGCTCTGGCTCCTTTTTTTTTTTTCTCCGAAGTTCAATAGTCAGACAGAGAAAGTGAACTCCAAGTGAAAGCTGTCATTTTGGAGAGACCTCAGTCTTATCAGTCCCCTCCACCCACACCATGCCTGTCCAGGGGAGCTGCCGGTCCCGCTGCATCCAGCCTCTCCGCGAGAGACAGAACAACCTCTCCCTGCAAATTCAGGGTTGCAGCTTCTGGGCACAGGCTTTGCTGTTGGGAAGTGGCTCTGTGTTTCTGCAGGTTGCAGAACTGACCGGTGTAATGCAGCTGCAAAATCCTCATGCACAGATTCTTATTTTTTTTTCCTGCAGATGATTAAGAATAAGGAACAGACGGCGTCTTTGGCTTCAGCTGCTCTCTGTGCCAGGGCAGGTTGCTGTGGGCACCATGACCCTTTGAGCTGCTGTGAGCTGGGGTAGCCCAGAGGTTGCTCTGGCTGGGGAGTTTGATGAGATGCTTCAGCTCCTGCTGCAAGCATGGTGCTGGCTGGTGGGAACCCCCCCTCTGCCCCCTCTTGCTGTGCTCTCTCTGCAATATTTTCTGCACAGATGCGTGTCATGCAAACCACACTGTGCTGGATCATTGGCAGTCTGGGCCAGTCCTCACCCACTGGTTGAGCTCAGCACTTGCACGCCTGCATTTAGCAGTACCAACTGTGGTGGACACCAGCATCGCTGGGGATCCTGCCCTGCACTGCCCTGAACATGGGTGAGCCGCTTTCCCTGTGCTCCTGGAGCAAGCGTGACAGCTACATGCATAGTCTGCCTGGTGCCTGTGTGAGTGAGAAGGAAGCTCATACACCTCGGCAATGTGTGTGTGTCTGTGTTTGCAGGGAGCAGGTACAGGAAACTAATGGACCATGAAATTATCTGAGGAAAGAAAAAAAAAGGCAAAACCAAGGAGACTTCAGTCTTCTCACAGTTGTCACAGCCAACTGTTCTGCATCCGCAACCGTGCTCCCCTCTCAGCCAGCTTAATGCTGTGGCAAATTCTTACAGTTTTATGTCAAAAACAGGAGGGGCTGGCAAATGGCTCTTTTCAGGTTATCTGGGTGACCTAGTGTGAAGCTACACAAGAAAGAGCAATTACATGGGGGAAGCTACAAGAAAGTGTTATTGCATTAAAAAAAAAAAACCCCAAACCCCCAAACAACCCCCCTGAGACTTTGGAAATTGCTAAACTGGCTTTCAGGAGAGTATAGGATCATCATCAACATCCTTGTGTTAGTAAAGTGCACTGATCCAGCAGCTTTAGCCCAAGGGATCCCAAAGCGTGTTACAAACTATGTATACAGCAACCCCTTCCTCTTTTTCTGGAGCTCCACCTCCAGCAAGGGAAGCACACACAAGGGCAAAATGTGCTTTAAATCTGAGGCTGCAGGAAGAAATTGAGATAGGTGGTGCAGGTGCTTCGATCAGAGAGAGAAGGAGGTTGTTAATGGTCCCAAATGGGTGCAGAGACAGCAGCAGCAGCTTTTCAACACCAGGCTCCCTATCTAACCTAATCTGGTCTAATCAATTCTGCTTCCACATTCCTGCCACGGTACTGTCTGAGACGGGAAACGAAGTTGTCTGCAGTAACTAGAGCTGTTTGGGAAGTGTGTTATTTTTTTCTGTCAAAAAAAAAAGTCTAGCGAGAACGTATGTTTTTGTTGAAGCAAGGGAAAACCTCTCTGATTTTTATTTATTTTAGTCTATTCGAAGTCTGAAGCTTGTGGTTTCAAGTTTCTGGAGCGTCTTAGATTTAATACATTTCTCAACTCACAAAGAGGAATTGTCTGGGGAAACATAAGTGTCCATTTGATCAAAAAGCCATGTCATTTCTGCATTGATCCAGGAGTGGAGCACAACCACTTCTGACTCTGCTAAAGAAACGATCAGAGATCAGTCATCCACCCTGCCGCAAGAGCTTCATACACTGATGGCCCATTATGGTTGCACTTTTCTTGACATCTTCATAGAGTCACAGAATATTGGGTTGGAAAGGATCTCAAGGATCATCTGGTCCAACTTTTCTTGGCAAAAGCATGATCTAGACAAGATGGCCCAGCGCTCTGTGCAGCTGAGTCTTAAAAGTGTCCAGTGTTGGGGAATGTACCACTTCCCTGGAGAGAATATTCCAAGGGCTGATTGTTCTCATTGTGAAAATTTTTCCTCTTGGGTTCAATAATCTTATTCCTCCCTGGGTTTTGCAACCCCCAAAACAGGCTGCACCAGGGACCCAGCCCAGGGCTGAGCATCAGGCTTGCCTGGCTGCAATTCGCTGTTGCCAGATCTGAAAGGGACTTCAGGGTCCACCTGCTCAGGGGCTTCTTTTTAACCTGATAGAAATAATTGGAGAGGGAACTTTGACTGATAAGAGAGAGTTAGGAGATCAAGAGGAACCTCTGGGGCTGTTCTGTGCTGCTTGAATCTATGTGATTTTTCCAGTGCAATGCTAGTTTCAGACTGGCTGAGGATCTGAAATGTGTTCATCTCTTGAAAATTTGCTTGCAAAAAAGAGATAATTGAAACCAATGTTGCAGCTTAAACACAATGTGAGAGAATGTAAACACATGTGAAAGGGCAAACACCACCCAAAATAAAGGACAGTGACCGTGTTGCTCTGCTAAATACAGCCCCAGCTGGGATGCAGAAAGGGGGGAAACACATAAATAAGAGGGAGGTGGGATTGCCTGAATCGGCTTTTTTGAGTCATGCACAAAGGCAGCTGCAGGAAGTGGAAGGGCAACCAGCACATGTGGGTTTTCCTCCACCTCTTCTGATTTTTCTTTTGCAAAATGTCTTGTGGAAAGGACAGAAGAAAGTCCATAGCAAGTGAAACTGTGCTGGGGGGTTGTGGTCCTGCAGCAGGATGAAGCTCTCCCAGAGCTCTTCTGATCAAGGTCTGCTCCTTTTGCCCAGCCAGGAAGGCCAGTCTGCCTTGGCAGCGCTGATCCCCTGTGTCTGCAGAACCATCCCAAAGTCCCCCAACCACAAGGGATGTCCTTGGCTGCTATGTCCACTGTGTCCACATCACAGCCCAAACCAGGTTGCCCCAGCTGGTTGGTCTGAGGGCAGTCCCGGTATCAGCTGCAGCAGCCTTGCTCGGGTGCCGTTGAGTTCTCTTCCCCTCATGGGTCTGCCTAAGATTGGTCCTCTTGAATTTGAATAAGCCATGGGTCCTGCTGTGCCATGCTGGAAGCAGCCCGGAGCAGTGCTGGGTTATACCAGTCCAGCACCGCTCAGCCAAGCATGGAGCCCTGCTCTCTGCTTATGAAAAGAAAGTTACATTAGAAAGTCCTTTTACCCAGATACTTAATTAAAATAATATTGAAACAAGAAAGACACACTGTGTGCTAAGTGTACGGTCACAGCTTCCCACAGCTCATTTGCAAGAGTGCTCAATAATGGCTGCGGGTAATTATTTTTTAATCAGCCAGTGTAAAGAACGATTGGCGTGTTAACAAATGGTACTTATTTTCTCCTGCTCCAATGGGGCGAGAGCACAGGCGATGCAGTGCCAGCCAGTGAGTATCCCCTGGCACAGCAAAATCCTCCAGCTCTTCGTGGCTGGGTCTTGTGTTTGGAGATGCAAAGAAGCGGCTGGTGATGGGGATAGGTGGGGGCAGGCAGGAGGAGGCTGTGGGTGGGGGATAGCCCAAAAGCACTGAGATGCTCAGAAGTGAGGCTGATTGTGCAAAGACAGATGGAGGAGAGATAGACAGCGATGCCTTTGCAGCTGTTGGGCTCCTATCCTCGCTCTTGGAGATAATTCACGGCAGGTTGGGATACTGGATTTTGTCTGACCGGAACTAATACTTCAATCTGGGAGACTTGGGCTGTTTTTCTCATTAATGAGCTGAGATGTCATCAAAGCTCAGATGTGATTCAAGGGCAAGAGCAGTGTTGCCAGCCAGTGGTGAGCGCTACCTCTTGTGAATATTTAGTCCTTCCTAATTGCCCGCTGCCCTGCACCCTGGAAGCCCGGAGTGGCTCAGAAGCAGGGCTGCCCTGAACTAGTGCAATTAGACAATTTTCTCCCCTTTTAAAAGCTAAATGTCTGTGCTATTTTTTTCCTTCCGAACAGCAAAGCTATTGAGGGGGCAGAGGACCTTTTCTCCAAGATTTCTGCTTTTCTCCTTCTGCCTGTCTCTGAGGACAAACCCAGCTGAGCCCTGAAGGATGCACCCACTCAGTTCTGGCTTTTTCTTCCCCAATTTGGCAGCCCTGCTCTGACTCTCAGAGGGCCTTGTGTTCCCGACAGTGCTCGGGTAACTTTGAACATTAATAATTCTGCTTGTTCTAAAACCACACTGTGGGTGCCATGAAAATTAATGAGGGAGCCTCTAGAAATCAATTTCCTGCTGTAAAATCTCCTTTCTGAGAGCTGGGTGCTGTGGGCCTTTGGATATTATTATAGGCAGGCAGCGTTTATGTATCTTGACCAAAGGATGTACTGTGTTGAGCTTCTGATGTGGAAATATGCTCCTTGTTTACTTGCCATAGATTTTCTGCGTCCTTTACATGACAAGTGAAGCAGCACAGGGTTTGCCAAGCCTTGCTCCAACTCTTCTACCTTAGGTTTACTCAGTCTGTTTGCATTTAGGTGAGTGCCAGCAGTGTCTCCTCATCTTTGCAAGGTTAAACCATGCCGTTTCTCCCAGCCTTTCTGTGTGGCTCTGACCCTTCCTGCTGCCACTCTCTGCTCTACAGATATCTACAGATATCAGCCTCATGTGTTTTTAGGTTTTGCCCCTTTAGGAGACACAGCAGCATCCCAACAGGTCAGGAGGAGCAGGTCTCCATCCTGAGTCCCCCAAGACTGGTGCTCAGATGAGCAAGAAGTTGCCTTTTTGTAGTTCAGTGGCCATGTGTTGCTGAAACCTCATCCCCAGAGGCTGTAGAAAGTTCAAAGACTCTTTCTCACTTGGGGAATCTGTTGTCATCACCCCAACAGTGTCTCTGAAGTCTTCCAGACAAGATCTTGGCTTCCTGGCAGCTGGCTTCATGTGGCCTTTGTGTTCCCATGAGACTGCGTGGTCTCATCCTCATCTCTTCTTTCCATCTGGTTGATTTATTTCATTAAGTTACCAAATTGCAACTGACATATTCCTCCCACAATTGAGTTGTTTTTCGGGGCACAAAAAATTCACTTGTCATACCACCCAAGCACAGTACCTATAATTTTCCCATCTGTGCAGATGTGCTCGATGCCTCTGGAATTTCAATATTCACATTGTGACAGACAGTTTTACATCAACCTTTGTCTCCAACAACTCCATTGCAGAGTGTTATCAAGAGGGCAGAGGAGGGGAATGGAGATTTCCCATTTGTTTGGTGCATATCTAATTTATTTTCACTGATGTTGTTGCTAATTATTTTGTCGAGTTCCTCAGGTGCAGTTAGTTCTCATGTTCAACCTTCCTTACAGAGCCTCTAACACAAATAAACCTAAGCAGAGATTATGATCGCAGCAGGGAGCTGGCTAAGGGAATGATGAGGCCCAGGTGAAAGCTGCTGCAACGGGGGGATGACTTACAGGTCCCGTTTGGAGACATCATCCCTTGAGATGGGTTTGAATCCAACTTCACCAGCCAGCAGATGATCTGTCTGTTCTCTTCCCTCCTTTAATTTTCACCTCCAAAGTGAGACTCAGTCTGTTTCCATTCCCTTCTATTTCCTCTGAGTCAGTGTATCAAACAGTTTGTGCCCTCATCTTTGAGGTGCCCAAGGGTCAGACTTTTCAGAGAGCTTTTTTCCCTTTCTGCTTTTTAAGAGCAATTTGATTAAAACAGGTCTCTAAACCATGCCCCTGCCCAGGCCCAGGGGACCCAGCCAGAACTCTTTTCTTGCAAATCGATTTTCCCTCCCGCTCAGTGCATTAAAACCCTTTCCCTTGCCGGAGCAGTTCTGCATGAGAGCACTTCACTTTATTAACATGGGCATGTTTGGTTGGGAATTGGAAAAGGGAGATTTCTAAGTGAATTTTATCCTTTGAAACAAGTCAGTGGTTCTAACTGTGTGGGGTTTATTTTCCCGGAGAGAAGGTGAGATGGCTTTGCTGGGGAACTGACCCATTAGGACCCTGCTCAGCTGGATGAGAGGAGATGCTCAGGGAATTAAAATGCCAGCAGTCAGGATTTAGAAGCTGCTCTGTCCCTGGTCCCAGCCACACCCACTCCATCCAAACTGCATGGGAAGTTGCCCAGGTTGCCTCCTTCCAGAAGCAGGTTCACTTAGGTGAATCTACATTGCAGGGTAAGCTGGGTCTTGACCCAAGCCAGCCTGACAGATGCATCAAGGGATGCTGTGTGCTCACCTGACTCCTGGAGTGGTTGCTAAAGGGGGAACTCCCTGGCAGCCCAGCAAAAGTCTTTCTGAGATAGCCACCAAATACATGGACCAAGTACAACAACCCACGGGCACACCAGGGATATGCGTGGACATGCACCTCCCCCTGCCCTGATCCTTGTTTTACAGATGACACGGGCAGAGTCAGCCCCAGCTCCCCAGCTGGCACTCAGGCTCTCAGCATCATTTCATCTCCTCCTGTTGTAAGTGATGATTGCCATAAATACCCACAACATGAAAGTGACTTCAGCCATGCAGTTAAAATCTGTTTGTTTTCCCATGATTTAAATCCCACCAACCTTGACTGTGTTAAAAAGTGTAATTGTTCTGCCTTTCCCCACCACCCTCTGCTTTACTCCATGAGGAGATTATGAGCAAGTAAATGCCTTATTTGAAATAAAAAAGGAAAGATAATGTTGAAATAACTGCTGTCAGAGGAAGACACATTTTTCAAACACGTTCTTTCTGCTCAGCGTGAGACAGTGGCTGCCTGTGTTTCAGAGTATTATGGTACATTATGGTACTCTGCAAGCAGAGTTGCTTCCTTTGTTTATTATTTTAATTTCCAAGTGTCTAGCATGGGTAGATGGTGCCAAGGTGACAGCAATGGAGGAATGAAAGCCTATCCCTCGCTCTGTCATGGGGTCAGGGACAGCGGAGGTATTGCTCCCCAAGCAGCCGGCTCAGTGGGGATGGTGAGGAGTAGGGCACCACCTCCCCCAGCAGCGAACTTGGCAATTCCTCCTTTTATCCTGAAAACCTGATGAATTGGAGCCTCCAAACTTTGCCTGTTCAGATACCCCAGAGTCCTAGCAACAGGGGCCTTTGATAAGACGTTGTCCCAGCTACTGCATCCTATCTACTCAGGAAAGGAGCTGGCTCACTAACAGAGCAGTAAAGTCAATGTCTGGCTGTGGAGGATGATTTGAGTGAGCTAAAAAGGAATGTTTTTTCCTCTTTATGAGAGCAGCCCCCTCTTCCTGAGCTCCCTGTGCTCCTCAAGTGAAAACAAAGAGAGGAAAATGTGGTTTCCCCGTCTTCCATCAGTCCTCTGTAGGTGGGTTTGTTTGTCTATGGGGTTTTTTTTTCTAGTGTCTCCAGAAAATTAGGGCAATTTTTGAAGAAAAAAAAATACTTTGCAACAGGAGGAAAAGAATAAAGGGAGAAAATGTTTTGACATTCTCTCTCAGAAAGCCCTCCTTTTGTCTCCACCAAGATTCCTTACTGCATTTGACCTGAATTCTCAAATAGCTCCAGCTTTCCTGAAAGCCTGGTTTTCAGCAAACTCCCTCAATTTAGGAAAAAATTGTTGCCCAGCTGCACTCTGGAGACCCCTCACAGGGTTCTCTCTGGGTACTCTGGTGTGCCAGGACCTCATAGGGCTGTTGGCTTCCCTAGCAGCTGGGGGAATTAAGCTGAATATTTGAATCTGCCTGTGCCTCCATCCCTGGGTTGTGTTGATAGCTTCATCTGTCCCCCTCCATCACCTGCAGAACCACAGAAGATGAGAAGCTTGGGAGGTATCTTTCTCCTCTGGGAAGCTGTTTGCAAATATTAACATAAAGCCTATTTGTATGCATTTGAGGCCAAAAACAGTTAAGCTGAATTTCTCTTACCTGATGCACAATTAAGAGCATCTCCCAAGCCCTGGTGAGCTCTGGGGGGAGCATACCACCTCAGATGGTGAGTGGGTTGGGGTAATGTTGGATTCATTAATGGCACTTTTGACTTTCTGCCCGGTTCTGGTACCAGCAAAGATATACAGAGCAATGCAGCCAGTGGGTAACAGAGATGCTTGGAAAACAGTGTCTGTTTGCCTTTGTGAACACGGAAAGGAAATATAAATCAAAGTAAATCAAAGCTGTAGAAACGGACTTGACTTCTGATAACAAAATAAAACTGGAAGAAAAAATTCTCTTCAAAGCCAAATGGTTTGACAGAAAAGGGCTGAGCAGTTCTAGCAGCTGGGTAAGCAGCTGTTAACGTGTTGACCACTGCCTTGTGCCGAACGGCCAATAGCCCTAGTGAGATACTTTGGCCATTTGCCACGAGGACCAGCTGGCTGGTGGCACAACTGTGGTCACCCAGCCTGACCTTCTTGTATCACAACCAGTGGGGCTTTCCAGTATTCAGCATGGTTGCATTGGGCTATTTGTTATCAAAACCCAGCGAATCCTGACCGGGATCCAGCAATCTTGACTTGAACTCCTGACAGCAAGGCGTCTGGTCTGAGCTGGTCCTGCAGGAGATGATGGGAGAAAGATGGGATGAGTGGCACACCCATCATCCTGCTTGCCTTAAAACCCCTTCCTGGAGCGGAGCAGAGCATCCTCTGGAAAAGCGTCTCTTCCCTCTGACTGCAGGGAAGACAGGAGAGCTCACACATACTACATGCTCAGTTCCAAGGCAGCCAAATTTCAGGGGGCGGAGTCTCTTCCTGCGTTTAGTAGCTTTTGTGTATCCCAAGAGAATGGCTGGGAAAGGGATTTAGGGATCCCAACGTGAAAGGTGCAAGACCTCTCCCGCAGCACAGGGCTGAGCAATGCCTGCATATGGTACTGCTGGCTGCCGAACCCCGGCTCATAGCAACCACTGCAGGTGAAGAGATAACGGAAAGGAGCAAGATGATCGTTGTGAATACGCAGCTCTTGGAGAAAGGCTTGCTAACAAAGGATGCTATTGATCTCATTTGCTGCTGGAATGGGGAAAGCAACTGCTCAATCCCACCTTGCAAGAAAAGTCTGCTCTGAAAATTAGTTCCAGCTCGTCCAAAAGAGCCTAACACTAAATATAAATCGCAGTCAGAGAGATCAGAAACAATACGTGTGTGTATGCACGTCCTTACTGTGGTATTGTTATACAGCCCAAAGCTGGGGACTTTGGAGCCAAACGCTTCAAGCTCAGACATGAAACTTCTAGTCTGACCCCACCATGATGCTTCTGAAGTGAGCCAATCTTTCCAACTCTGAAGGGCTGGCTCTGTCCAGTCTTTATTTTTGGTAGGACTGAAATTTGGAGAGATGAAATGAAATCACATGGCCTTGCCAGACAGCTGACATTCAAAAATAAAATCTGTGCTTCCATGGGGAAAGGGGAGAATTTTTAGCAAATGTCTTAAGGTTTGCAAATCTCAAGGCTCTGTTTCACTTTCTTTACAAAGCTGTGTAATTGCAGGGAGGATCTGGAGGAGTTGCAGCCACTTTAGATGAGTGATTTTTAGCTAGAAACTAGTTTGAATTTCAGTTTTTGGAGCTGATGGTGAAGGGGCAAGGTTTGCTGGTTTCTAATGCTGTGTTTTCCAGGTTTGTTGTATAACTATTTTCTTCCAAATCTTGAGTGGTCCATAATGAGCAATTATAGAAGGCTAATCTCATTAAAAGGAAAATCTCCTCATTCATTTAATTCTTAAATCTCTTTCTATTGGGAGGGAATATTTAAATGAGCTTCCTCCTTTTATAAAGTTACTTCATGGTCTGTTTTTCATCACAGTTAAATCAGGACAGGGGCATGAGGTGCTTTTACTTTAATCTGTTTTAAATCTGATTTTCCCTGAATGAAGTTGGATCATTTCTGGTGCAGAGTCCTAGAAACCAGAGAGACAATGACTAGCAAGAGGTCATTTATTCTTTTTCCACAGTCCCAGCAGGGACCCTAAAGTTTCATTAATGATCATTGCAGTCATAAAAACCCTGTTCATTTTACTCACTGGCCAATAAATGCTTTATAGTATTTAACGGGACTCTTCTTTTTTTAAAGATGAGAGGGATGAGAGCCCTTTGTTGAAGAAGAATCCCAGAGCTGGCATGGGGAGGAATCTCAGAAGGGAGGAATGCTGCCTGCACATCACAGGGGGGCTGGAGAGAGGGACCCAGAGCTGGAGTGGCATTTTGGCATCCCGCAGAAGCCATGGCTGGGAATGGGGATACCGGGAAGTGATGGAGGAGACAGCAGCACCCTGACATCACACAGGAGGTGGTCGCAGTCTGTGCATGCTCGCAGCACTTTGTTATCTGGGCTGTGCACTCCAACAGCTGCCAGCCTGTATGCCTGGATAGTGCTTCATTGTCTGGGTCAGGTCCGTCATCGGGTCTTTCTTCTGCTCCCCTCCCATCCCTTATCAGCCAGTCCCGCAGCTCCTTCCTCCCGGGTGCCTTCGGGAGACAAGGCTGTGCCTTCATGGCCGCCCCCTCCTCTCCCCAGGGCAGGACTTCGCCTCTCTGGCTGCTCAGCGGGGGAAGGCAGATCTCAACAGGACAAAAACCCAATCCTAACAATAAACCAACAAACTGCTCCAGGAGAAGGAGAGTACCTGCAATTACTTTAATTCAGAACTCAGTGTGAGATAAGGAGCCAGCCCAAATGCCAATATGCTAATGCAGCCCCTTTAGCAATGTGCACCACCGGGTATCTCTACTCGGCTCGTTCCACATCTGTGACAGCCCGTCTCTCCTCAGCACCAGAGATACATATTTTGCTTAGAAATTAGGGCAACTCATGCCAGTGTTTCAATGTGAATGATTAAAAAAGGCCAGCCCCCTTATGACATCCCCTTATGTGTCCTCCTCCTCTCCTCCCACCACCCTTGTCTTTGCTGAGCTTACCATCATGTTGTCTTTGGAGGTGACTCTACATTTTTGAGTTTCATCCCTGCCGTCCACCCTGTCCACTCTCCAAATTTCCAAGGGGAGATTTCCGGAATTGGATCTGGAGGGATGAACAACATTTTGCCGAGGAGAGGAAGGAAAGAATGGAGGGTTTGTTCAAAAAGAGAAACTTCACCGTGATGTGGACATTGTTTAAAAAGTTCCAAAGCAAAACCTGGTGGTGGGACACTGTCGGAAGACGGTGGGCATCAAAACTGGGACTTGGACCAAAGTGTCATGCATGGTTTCTGTTGCAATGAGCCAGGATTGGTTTGGGTCAGGGTGCTGGATACAGTCATCCTCCCTTCATGAAGGATCCAGGTACCTGGTGATGGGCAGGTGTGTTCCTCCACAGCACATCGAGCCTTGACACCATCAATTGTGTGGATTTTATTCAAAGTTTAAGTCCTGGTTCTTTCCAAAACCAGGATTTAACCTGACTCTGTTTTCCTTTCTCTGTCTTAGGCTACTCTTCCTTTCTGCAGTGAGAGACAGTCCACAGATGCTCTGCCTTCAGCCCTGTAGGAAGAGAGGAGAGCTGCACAGAGGCCAGGTTCAATCGTTATCTTGTCTAAAAGCATTTGCAGGCAGTCAATCCTGCCTCTCAGTAAATGATATATTTCCTCTCCACTTTATCTCCCTGGTCTCCAGCAGCCCAGATTGCTAATTGGCAGCAACCTCTTCCCTCAGCAGAACAATCCTGTCTCATTCATGGGCTGTTCTCCTTGAATTCGGTCATGACAGAAGTGGAAATCCATTTTTACTCCTCTTGCTTGTTCTAGAAGAAAATCCTTTCCTGTTGTTGAAATGAGTCTTGTTTTTAAACCTGCAGACAGACCTCTTTCTGGTTTTGGGCTTAATTAATTTAAATTTAAAGTCTGGGTGAGTAGTTCTTGATTGCAGGACAAGGCTGGCTGTGGAGCTTTGTTTTCTAGGAATCATCACACAGAGCATATTAAATAAGCACAAAAATGAAATAAAACTGAGGAAATATTATGGAACAGCATATTCTTATTAGGAGATCCTCCAGTGATGTTTTCATTTTGGTATCAACAGGGAGCCATTATTATTAAAACAGTAACCTTAATAAAAAAATGACTGTGGTAAAAATAGACCTTTTCTTTCCACAGATCAACTCCCTGTATATAATTTGGAGTCCAAAATGCTGACTTGAGTTAAAGAAAAAAACCTTGGAAAATGGGTTTGTTTCCTTTCCCCTGAAAATGCTGACTTTAATGAAAAAACCTCCAACGTCACACACACAACAAATTCCATTGAAAATTGCACTAAATTTTGAGTGAAAATTACCCAGTACTAGGAAAGGTCTGACCAAACCTGTAAATGTCACTTCCATTTTTGAGTGGAGTGGTATGATTTATTTGTGAGGAATACTGCAACTTTCTAAAGGAGTCTACTGGTACTCAATCAAGCTGCCTGACTCCCAGCAAAGCGTTTCTGTTGAGAAACTTCTGCTGTGCTTGGGAAAGCCAAAGCCCCCCAGACTTGCCCAGCCTGACTCCCAGCGAAAGGACCCTGAGCAAACCCTTCTCCAGCTCTCTGAATCAAGACATTGCATAGACTAACCTATTCCTAAAACCCCCAGGGATGGAGGGAGGAGGGATGCTCTGCCATGAAAAGAGTGACAACCAGTCACTCTTTTCGCTGCCTGGCCAGTGATGTTCCAGAGGGATGTTGACACAGCAGCTATAGGGCAGCTCCTCATTTTCGGTCACCGGGAATGCCCAGCAGCCAGAGAGAAGAACAAGTGTAGCCTTTCCCTGAAATCAGAGCCTGGCTTAAACCCCAGCCCAAGCATCTCCAGCAGGTTAAGGGCTACATTTGTGGCGAAACCTTTTCTCCTCTCCTGCTCAGGGCCCCAGAGACAAGTGTTAAGCCTGGGAGAATGTAGGAGATATATTGGGGAGACAACGTTGGAGCAGGAGGACCGGGGTGGGAAAGCTAATCCTGCCTGTCAGTTCTCCCTAATTGTGAGGCTGCAGGAGCAGCTGAGGCTGCTGCTCACACTCCTTTGGAGAGCAAGATTGCTCACAAAGATGTATATTTTTTCCAAGCGCGCAGCTTTCTTGCTGCTATTTTTGCTTCTCTGTCTGATCTGCTCCCGCGGCGGGATGATATTCCTGTTCTTTTCTTTACAGCATCTTCCCTGACAGGGTGCACAGTGCCTTGCAAACATCTGTAGCTATGAACTTGCTTCCTCCCTTTGGTAGGAAGGGAAACTGAGGCAGGGGAAGAGCTGTCACTCAGCTATGGTTTCTCGGGGAAGATGGGAGGCCTCAGAAGCTTAGCTCTGGGTTCAGTGCCTTAGCAGCAAGGCTGTCCTTCCCCTCTGAACTGGGTCACTTTAAGTTGCCTCCGTGGTTTATTATGTACAGGATTTTCATCAGACGTGCAAAGTAAATTAGCACCGTATTCACAGCCATAATCACCTACCAATGATCTCATACATGTGGCACAAAGGGAAAGGATCTGCATGGGATTCTGTTCTGCAAGTATAATCCGCCCATAGCCTCCTTGTTAATTAGCTCCTCTCAAGCATCCAATCTGTGGCAATTATAGCAATCAAAAATGCATTCAGCCCCCCCTCTCCTGCTCCCCATCAGCACCTGACAAGCCGGCAGGCACATTATCCCAAACCACGGCAAGCACACGCTGATAGGACACAAACCTCCCCGCCGCCTGACTCAGGATTCATCACCCACAATGCCAGCCCCGGCACAAGACCTTGCATACCAGGAATTATTTAAAAAAAAAAAAAAAAAAAAAAAAAAAAAAAAAAAAAAAAAAAAAAAAAAAAAAGGAAGAAAAGGAGACAGATTTCAATTTTCTCTCATGGTTTTTGGAGCCATAGAAAACTGAGTGAAAGACACTATTTAGCCCCTTGGGCTCAATTGGCATCTTCTTCTTCTTCCTTTTTTGCTGATGCCAATGGAAAAGTGAATCTCGCTTTATTTTTAATGTTGTCTGATTAAAAGTGCTGCTCCCCACACGGCGCTGAGAGGCCCAGGTGGGATGAATGCCTGGGGTGATTGATGCATTGTGCCATCCTCCTCGCTCTCAGAGGAGCACTTGGGGAGAGCAGCAGTGAGATTGCACTGGAGAATTTGGGCAGAATTGAGTGGAGCCCCAACAAAGATCTGCCAGTTCAATGCAGCTCCTTCCTTCTCCCACTGCTTCTCAGTGCTTCTTACTCCCAGATCTCTGTGCCCTGTATGCAAGAGAAGCTGCTGGCAAGGACCCCAGTTTGCAGACAGCCCTACAGCCACCCCTCTCTCCCCCTGGAATCAATTCTTCTTGGGGAAAACCCTCTGATTCGCACTAGTTCCTACTACCTCAGTAACCCTAGAGGTAAATTTGCTCCTTGGATTCCTGAACAGATTTTTTCTTTGTTGTCCAAGTGTGCTGACAAAATAGCATTCTGGAGCTGTGTAAAGGATCCATCCTTCAGATAGACTGATTCCTTCAGAAAGTTGAGCTCTCAGTCTGATGTTCCAACCTGCTGATGTGAGAGATCACAACTGGGTATGTCATTCCGGGTCCTGCAGGCTGCACGATGCTGCCAGGCTTTGAGCTCCAAAGGGTTGAGATCACTCAACCAAAGTGAGAGATGGTCCAGTAAACCATGGGCTGAGCTCAGGAGAGCTGCTATGTCCAAAATTACTTGCCCTTTGATATCCTTCAGAGCCCTCACAAAGAGGGAGTTATTGTTGTTATTCGCAGACACAACGTGCCCCTTAGATGCCCTTGAACTCCTCTGCTGTGCCCTGCCTTGAAAATAAATGTTAGATAACCTACACTCCCACATTGCCTACATGGAACAGAAGCAGGCTTATGAGGAACAGACTGCAGAGAGTCAGAGGTGGGGAGAGCACCTCCACAAGGAAATTCTCACCAGGTATTTGCACAGCTGTATCGTGCCCTCTTCATCCATCCCTGTGCTTTCTGCATGGCTGAAGTATGTGCAAAGCACACATGGGGCCAGCTCTTCTCTTCAGGCTTCACTACAGTGTGAAGGCTCGGTGTGGACAGAGATACGGCTTGTGCTGCCCCGGTCCTTAGTGTGACCCGAGAAACCTGCCATCTCACAGGGGCAGTTCAGCAGTGATGGTGAGGATTAGGTGGGTGGAGAGAAGGGAAAGAAGCTCTATGAGCAGCAGGCCAGTTGTTGCTGCAACCAGTTGGGAGAGCCTTACTGTCCCTGTTTAACCAAGATAGCCTGGGAAAGTGTCCCTAGGCAGACCCAGCCCCGCAGACAGCATCTGCCTTGGATGCACATGCAGGCAGTAGTTCCCAGCCACTCCCCGGGATGATCACAGGGTACCTGGTGCTGGCCTGGCCACAGTGGCACCAGTGGAGACTGGCTTAGATACAGCGGTCATTCGGCCTTGGGTCCAGCAGGATTTCCTCCTCCCTGGCAATGCCAAGACATTTTTGCCTTCCCCCAGCAACCCTCTGCACCTTGCTGGGCATCCCCTTCTCTCACCTCTCCACTTTCCAGTCCATTTCTCTCTAACTACTGGATTTGTCACAAAGCCATCCTCACCTCAAGTCCTGCTGGTCCCAAGCTTTGCCTGCCCTCTGTCATGCCAGTGCCAGGTGAAGAATTAAGCCCTAGGTACTGGCTTTGGCCATCTGTCATGGGCAGTGCAATTTCCCTTTGGCTGCCCAATAAATAGAGACCTTGCACCAGTAGCTCCATAACTCAAGGAGACTCACATTGTAGCTGAATATCACGAGGAGAGTTTCTCAGTCATTAAATTACTTCCCAGGACAGTGCGGTTACCTTGAATCTCCTGCTTATCTCCATTTGTTTAGGTGTTTGGGGTGTGTGTGTGTTTCTTTCCCTTGAACACAAAACCCGTTTGCTCTGTCCCCTCCTCCCACACGTTTGTGACTCGCATCCAGAGATGCAAACCCCTGAGGCGTGAGGGTTGGTGGGATGAAAACCTGGCTGCCTGCATGCTCCCTGAGATGGATGCTGAGCTGGGGTCAGGGGGTGCCCCTGCCCGGAGGTCTAGGCACCTCTGCAGAGGACCCAAGCCTATGCGTCGGTATGGAAATGGCTGGAGAATGGGAACTAATTAGTATATATGGAAATAATGGGAATATTAGCTGAATTAGCTAAGCTGTTATTCAGCTTCCCTTTTTCCTTCCTGCTTTCTTTCCTTCCTAAGCCAAAAAAGCTGGTTTACATTCTAATGGCTTTAATTACTTCACGAAAATGTGAGCGGATGGGGAAGCGCTGCCACCAACAACGCTTTAATGGTCGGCTGAACGCAATTTGAATTAATTTGGTTGAGATGGCTATTAGTGCTAATACTCCAGGGCCTGTCTCGCTGGTGTTGCTGCAACTTCCCATGCTCCTGAAGAGCAGAGGCTTCCAGGCACTCACTCAGTCGCCCACCTGCGGAGGCACCTCAAGGAGAGTCAGGAATTGACGCATCTCCTTGTTGTCTCCCTCAGTCCTGACCTGTTTTCACCTGGTTGTGCCTGTCCTTATTTTGGAAATGACTTAGAGCTGTCTTTGAGCCTCTGTCAGCCATCATTCCTGTGCCTCTGTGTCTCACAACTGCCCTCTCTGGCATCCAGAAAGGTGAAATCTGCCCAGAGTGCACCCCAGCGTGGCTCTGTTTCTGTGTGCATGCATCTGTGCAAGCGTATGTGTGTATTCTCTGTGGTCTACCAAGGGGCTAAGCTCTAGCTGCTGCGCTTCTGTGAAGAAAATAACAGGGTCCTCCTCCATCTAGTCATTCAGCTCACAGCATTTGAGGGGACTTCACTCTCTAGGATCTCTGTCCCTCTGAAAAACATGCTCTGGAAATGGCCTGAAGGTTTAAAAGCTTCAGGGGTGGTGGACAGCATGACTCCCATGTTCAGAAGGTCCACATGAGGCTTATCACTTTAGGAAGCTGAGGGAGAAGCAGCAGCTCTGGCAACATCATGGCAGCAGCTCCA
>NW_010398345.1:92137-93194 GCF_000710305.1 Buceros rhinoceros silvestris
GCTTTGTACTCACATTCCCCTGTACGACCGCCCCAGTACCAGCCATAGTTGCTGTAGACTTTCTTCTTCCTCCCTGCCTGCTAAGAATGAGGATCAGGCCATGAGTGCCACCTTGCAGGCAAGTCTTGAAGGCAAGCGGCTGCTTGACTGGCACAGCCGTGTTGGCAGGAGGTGATGTATGGACCCGAGCAGGTGTGGATTGACCAGGATATCAGCTTCTCCTTTTAGCACCTCTGACAATTGTGTTTGCGCAGGTCACCTGGAACAGTCTCAAGAAGCAGGAGCTGTCATTGGTCCTATACGCCCTCCCTCCCCATCCCTGGCATGTCCCCTCTGTCACTACCCTGCTCTCAGGGCTGCTGTGAGAGATGTGGGATGTGTGGATGCCTTAGTCTCTCTTCCTCCTGATTTGCACCTGCCTGCTGTCACATTTAGCCTGGCCCCTACCACCACTGTGACAGCCAGGGAGAGGGATCTGGCAGGGTGTTAATAAAGAGCCTGAAGGAGAAGCAAATTAAAATAATCTTCTGCTTTTTGTCCTTTCCTCTACCCCCACTGTGCTCCCTTCTCCCTGTCTCTCACACAGACTCTGCTTCTCACTGCAGTCTCTCCTGGGATGGATTTTCTTTGATCCATCTGCAAACAAATCCTCCCAAATGCCATCAGCTTCACTGACTGAACAAATCTGTCATGCTGTAATGGGCTGAGAAGCCTGACATTGCTTTGGATTTCCTGTCCCTTTCATGAACTTCAGGTGGAAAGACCCAGCACTGGGGCCATTGGAGCCTTTGCTGGAGACTGATGTTGCATATCCTCCCCTGCATTATCTGAAGCGGCTGTTGTCTGTTTTGCAGGGGGCGGGAGGTGGGACCAGCAGTGTTGAGACTGGAGATGCTGATGAGACCTGCCCTGATGGGTGTGGAGGGAGATAGGGTTGCTCCTTTGGGAATTTCTGCTGGGTAGTTTTGAGGTTGAGGCATCAGCCTGGATCCTTAGTCATATTTATGTTGGGACAATCCTTTCCCAGGTCTTTGGACAGCTGGCCCAGCCTGTCATC
>NW_010398345.1:93317-103711 GCF_000710305.1 Buceros rhinoceros silvestris
CCCTGCATCAGCAGTAGCCAGGCCATTATCAGTGACTCCAGCCGCTCCAGAAGCACGGGCCTGTCTGACCCAGCAACTGCAGGCTGCTGTCCCCCTCGCCTTTTGGCCTGCCCATGAAAATTTGATATCAGCCCAAGAGTGTTCAACTGAGGCACCTTTCTGCCTTGGCACTGCTCTGATGGGAGGAGGCAGTAGTGGTTCTCCTAATTAGCATGGGTTTGTCTCAGTCGAAGGGGCACATAGCCCTGTTCTAGGGATGCTCTAGCATCCCTAGCCAAGAATGAGCTCCCTGGGGCAAGCTGATACATGGTCTTTGCAGCATCATGGACCAGTGGTTTAAAAATCTGATACGCCCTAGTGCTAAGGAGGGCAATGGGTTCGTACTGATGTCTTTGGATGCCCCAGTGCTCAGTGCGCGGCACCTTGTTGGACTTCAGCCTAAAGCTGAAGCCGGGCAGGTTGCAGGCTGCAGGGGAAGTCAGTCTGGTTCCAGCCCTGCAACTGGCTGCGCCAGGATAAAAAGAGAACAATCAAACATTAATATTAATCCTTGCGTGCTGGGGATGGACTGATTACAGTCAGCAAGGAAGATATCAGACTGCTCACGGCAGGGAGAGCTTTCTGAGGTATAAAAGAGATTATTGTATATCTAAAATACAGACTTTGAGAAATGTTTTCTTGGCTCCAAGAAGAAAAGCTTCTTTATTTGTGGCATTAATTTGCATTTACTGTAGCTTGCATTAAAGTTACCCATTTCCTTTCATTCAAGGGACTTCTCTTTTGTTCACATGAAAGCAGGCAGATTAACCATCTGCAATGCACGTGTTCCTCCTGCTAATTGCTCATGGGATGTTCCACTTTCCACTCTCCAGAACAACTTCCCAAAGACTAAGCCAATGTCACCGTAACTTGCCAGCAAGATCACCTAGGACGACAGGCTCTGCCACTGCAACATCAAAATACCAAGTAACACGGGCAGGACCGGGCGCTGAGGCATGGATCCAGTGCCGGATTCTGCTAACATTCTCTACTTTACAATAGCAATCACAGGCTGTGCCTGTCAGATGTTGCTTCCTTGTTGGCCCTGTTGGCATCCTGCAAGGAGATCGCAAGGGAACGTCAGGCTCTTTGAAGAGAGCTTGTGACTCCTTGGGTGCATATGTGGCACGTCATGGAGTGTGGCAGTTCCTCTGGCATCCCTGCCTGGCTTGCTAATGAGAACTGCTTTGATTCAGCGTCCACCTTTGCCCTTGGTGGTAGGCAGCAGGGCTTTTAATATCATTATCGAGTGGGCTCTGTGGTGGTAGGTGCTGTACATAGTAAACCAGGCTTCTTACTCTAAAACATTTATGGTCTGAAAAGACTATGCAGAAGACAGAGCCTAGAATCCCAGAGGAATGAAGACCCAACTTCAGAAAGGTATTTAAATACTTCAGGCACTAACCAATGCTGAGAAACTCCCCCTCAGCCATAGCAGAACTGGCACAGCTCCCAGGCGGGTATCCCATCAACAAAAACAGGCATTTTTTTTACTCCTCTGAGCAATGCTTGGGAAAAACTGAGCAAGGAAGTGACTCATCACAGTACCTGCTCTGCGGGAACATGGCTTTGTGCCTTGCTCCTGGGCCTGAGCGTTCCTCTGGACATGTCCCGCTCCCCTAAACCGTACCTGCAATTGCTGGTAGTTGTCATTTTTGCAACTGCAAATCCATATCCATCCCTCCACCATGAACACTCAGACCCTGGGTCTGGCATGGTTGGAGGATGCATGAGGTATGGATGCGTATCACTGCTGTTCCTGCTCCTTGGACAGAGCACATGAGCACAGCCAGGTGCTTTCTAAAGGGGTAGGGACCCCTTGCTTCACTGAGGATAAAATTGTCCAGCCCATGTCCCTGGTGCCGTTTCTCAGCAGGCCTGTATATCTGTGCTCCAGCTAGCCAATAGCCTTTAGACCTTGCTCAGATGTTCATCTTAGGGGACCTGGTGATCCTCCCTCCGGGGGCATTTAGCTTGTTGGGATTCAACACCAAGATTTATACATGTTTTAGCTAAGTGGTGCCAATTGCCAATCATTAAAGCAAGTTGAAATAAGAGCAAGTGATGCAGCTAATCAGAGATTTTCAGAGGAGCCAAGGTTTATAAGGAGTTAGAGGGAACAATTTTCCTGTCCTCTATTCAAGTGAAAGATTGTGCTTCTAGCACTAAAAATGAGGATTTCTGCTCCTTCTGCAGGGCTGAAGAGCCATAGCTTCTTAGGCTCAAAGGAAGAAAAGCAGCAATCATGGGGACTAGAGTACCACAGATCCCCCAGACAATGTGGTACCACTTTTCAGCATCCAATGCCGTTAAACTCTTTGTGAGAAAGAACTGCATCTCTCATCTGAGAGGCCTGGGATGAAGATTTCATCTAAACCACCACCTTGCCTTTGCGCAAGGGGATTTGTAAAGAACAAAAGCTTCAGATAATCCTCCTCATCGTAATGAAAGAACAAGAAAAAGTTACAAGCAGAGAAAATCTAGTCAGTCTTTTAATTTGGCCTAAGCCAGGGAGATTAAAAAGTTTGACAGACGTAAGTATTTGTGCCTTCCTGAATTGTTCCGTGGGCAGAGGACAGCAAAGTAGGTTCTTAGATTCTCCTGGCACTCCACTGGGAAGAGCCGTCCAAATTCCTTGATTTCCTTCCTGTGAGCAAATACTGGTTCAGACCCTTGGCTGGCGCAGACTGGCTTTTCCCCCCTGACAGAGGGGAAATCCAGCCAATTCAAGCCTGCTGAGCGCCTGGCTTGCTTTCTGAGCTCCAGTGTTGAGGATAAGCGTGCCGGGAGAGTCTTCAGTGAGTGAGCCTGTGTGATCAAGAGCAACCATCTGGTTTTACTGGAAACACTGCAGATTAAACATCTCTTAATGGTATTTAATTTAGATTCCATGAGACCTCCAGTGGATAGCTAACAAAGGATCAAAAATGTATTTTTTAAAACATCTCCCCCAAGCGAGAGCAAAGCTGCTGAAGCTTAGTGGATGTAAGTGTGTAAACACTGCTCAGCAAGCTCCTAAGCTCAGGCTTGGTTCATGTGTGCTCAGCAAAAACCAGCAAACAGCTCTTAAGCTTTTTGTCTCCTCTCAAGGCTTTCTAGAGGGGTATGGTGATGGGATGGGTGCTGGAGCTTGGGGCAAAGACTGCAGGCTGCTGGCGGAGTTTGTCCTTTGCCTGGAGCATAGTGACAGCGTAGGCATTTTCCTAACTTAATCTCGGTGAATTTAGACCAGGCAGAGAAGAAATCTGGATGTGTTTTCAGGGAGGAAACCAGATACCTCTTTGTGGATGCTCAGCATCTTGCAGATCCTGCCTGAGACTGGTGATAAGGGGGTTAGAATGCATCCTTTGGGAACATCTATACTTTTAGAGATCGTGCCTGTAGGTCTTTTACCCTGCTGGATTTCAGCCACATTCACAAGAAGATTGCAACTGCTTGTTTCATGCAGTGTTTACCTGACATCTTGCAGTCTTTCTGAGTGAAGTCCTCACATCTTCAATTTGCTGCAAAGAGACATTGCTGGGGTAGCACAAATGGTGCTGGACCATCAGGCTTTGTAACTCTGGATTTCACCACACGAAACCTGGCAGGATGCTGCTGTGCAGAACACACTGAGGCTTCACTGCTGTTACTCCACCACCTGCCATCACTAAGATTTCCTGCTGTAGTGGTGCAGTGCTCTACAACCTGTGCTAAGTCCTCTACCACTACAATAGCATAAATCCTCATCTCGATGCTCCAGTTATCGCTCTCAGTGTACGTCTGACCTCAGATTCCCATCAGACAACTTCACTTAAATTCTGCTAGTGACAGAATCATTAAATGCAGTCTGGTCACCTTAATTCGCTTAATAATGTGACATGGGCATTTTTTCACCTTTTTTATGCCCATACAGGGAAGTGATTATAATCAGGGAAGTGGCTTGGTTCAAATGACATAATTGGTTTTCATATTTATTCCCCCTCACTGATCTCAGTTCAAATGTGCTCAGCTCACAAGTCAAAAAGATGATTTCTTCTAATTATCAGTTCTGCAGAGCTCATCTTGGGCTCTGCAAATCCAGCTGTATCCTTTGTGCCTCTACCATGCTGTCACCAAGAATAAAGTGTCTGCAATCAGGACGCAGTCAGTCATGTTTTTTTGATAATGTGCAAGGCAGAACGGAAGCTCATTTGCCCCTCCGCCCTGCCACTGGCTCAGTTGAGTCAAGAGCAGAAAAATGCATGTTTCCAGCTGGAGCATGACTGCAGGAGAGAAATGCGGGGGGCTGTGTGTGGGGAACAATCCAAGAGGGATGTTCCAGGCTGCATGAACAGCAGATGAAGTTGATGAAGGGCGTGTTGAATGAAATCACTCGTGAGTCAGTTTCCTTGCACAAAGGGTGAGTGAAAGGGCTGCGTTCCATTGCTTGAAAGCTCCTTGCGCCGTGGGCTGGGTGTTTTACAGCACGATCCTGCAGCCATTGCTGACTCCTCCTGCAGTCAGGAGTTTGGGTCACACAGTCGAGTCTCTGACACAGCCCCGGAGCTGAGGCCATAGTTGAATCTATTGCTGTTCAAGCAATCCCTGTCATTGATACCTGTGGACCTTCATCTTTGAAGCTGTGGTCTCTTGATAATTTAGTCCCTTCTGAAGTTTCAGACCTTGCTTTTGTAGACTGAGACCAAATAATGTCTCTTGATGAGGACCTGGACTACCGGACCTGGACCTGGGCTACTCTTACTGTGAGCGTGGGAAGGGACACATGAAGGAAATAGCTGGGAAAGAGAGCCAGAAGACCATGGCTTTTTCTTCCTGCAGCTGCTGGGTGAAGGCCCTTCTTCCCTATGGACAGAGCCACTGCGGGCCGTACCCTGACCCACCTCCTGGCAGCAGTTGCAGTCAGTCTGTCTCTGTAAATTGTTGCCCTTGCCAAAAGAAGCAGTAGGTCCACAGCCCGTATGCCATTCTCATCAGCATACTGGCTTAGCAACAACTTAATTTGCTTGTGCACAGAGCTGGCCCTGCTACCGGTTTTGGTAGACAGCTCATCAAAACCCAGGGCTCAAATGGGTCTTTGCTCAGGACCTCTATTTAGCGTGACCATCTGTTGCGTGGATGACACAGATGGCAAAAGCCGTATTTCTGCAAGACCTCTGCACATCTCATTGCCTGGCAGCCTGCGGGGTGAGCGGATGGCAGGGCAAAGGGGAGAAGCACTAAGTGCTGGAAGGTTTTGTGGGCAGGCGGAGAAAAGTGACTGAGGGTGGAGCAGCTGGAGGCTGAAGGCAGATCATTTGATGAGTCATACATTTTTAACCAAGTGGCTTCTACCTGGAACAGGCAGCTGAGGAGCACGGTGCCTTCTCCACCTCCCAGTACTTTCTGACCCAGGTTGCAGGTCCTACTACAGCCCCTGTCAAATATGAGTGCGCTCAGCACGGAGCAGCTGAGCGAAATCCTGTGGGCTGTGACAGCCAGGGGCACAGAGCTCCAGCGTCCCAGCTCCTGAGCCAGTCACGTCTGAATTTCCGCAAGCAAACCCACCACGATTCCAGACATTTGGTGACCTGTTGCCTACCTCTTCTCCCTTCTCCCTATGCCATCTGATAGTCCTGGTTTTGTTTTCATCTCAGAAGATGTTGGGCACTCAGAAGATGTTGTGTGGGGTGTGGACAAGATGCTCTGGGAATTCTGCCTCATGTGGCTGCCCCAGGGCTGCGATTGCCAAGGATGTGGCTTGAAGACGTTTTTCTTCCCTTCCAGTCTGGTGTGCCTAATTCCTCTGAAATAATCCCAAAAGGTCAGTCAAACATTTCCATAATAAGGAGCATTCTGAATGAGCGGTTTCTGTCTCTGCCTCATCTGTAGGCTTTTCTTAACAGAGCAAGTAGTTACTTTTGAAAGTAAGAACAAAAACCCAAAGAAAGCAAACTGAATTTATTTCCTTTAAACTGTTGTTGAAAATTTTAATTATGATGATGAGCTTATAACGCTCTGCATTTCTTACAGTGCTTCTACTTGGAGGGAATGGATAAATTCTGCCTGCACTTACAGTATGGACAATTTTATACACTTAGACATTTATAAATACTTATACACTCACACACACATATATACATACATATATATAGTTAAGCTTTCCTGATCTTGCCTACAGCCCTTTTGGAGAAAGCTGGTGTCAGTCTTGCAGATGTGGAAGGGGATTACACCACTAAGCTTAGTGCATGACACAGTAGTTCTGCACCTGAACTAAAGATAAGGGGAACAATTCCTCCAGCTCAATTAATAATTTTCCCAGCAGGAAGAATAATATTCATCCTCCTCTCCAGGTTGGTCGCTTTCTGCAGTGTTATAAAGTATCAGTCACACATAAAAAATCCCCAAATCCCCCCAAACTGAAGGACTGCTTTTCTCTGGGTTGAAACAAAAAGGATTAACACAGAATACAAATGCAAAGCTGATGGTAGATAATGACATTTCTTTCTAAAGCTCCCATTACTTTCAGATTTCCAATCACCCGATGGAGTTCACCCCAAGTTAGAGGAGCAGGTGAGCTGTGTTTACCCCTTCGGCATGATGAAGGAGATTTGTAAAAGCTTTTCCCGTTTCTCTGTGTTCGAGACTGTCAGACAGTTGCAGTGAGTTCAGAGCAGATGTTACCAGGAGAGTTCAAATATCTTGGTTCTGAGGATGTAGCTTATTTTGCTATTTAGTGAATCCATCTGTCCATCTATCCAACCATCCATCCATCCATCCATTCATCCATCCATCCATCCATCCATCCATCCATCCATCCATCCATCCGCCTATTCATCCTTTCATTTTCGGAATACTCCTCAGGCTAGCTGTGCACAGGTCTCAAGATGCAAACACCTGTGTGCATACGTAGCAGTGTGATTCATATCACTGCAGTCTATCCCTGTACATTTTGGAGTTAAGCTTATATTGTTTTCAGCTTGAAAGGGTAACCTGACCAGGCCCAAAGCAAATTCACATTGATGTGCCATAGTTATGTATGAAAACTGTTCGCACAAACACCCCAACCCACCCATCCACACTCACGTTTATCTCTACCCTTCTAGGGTTGCATTGGGCGGTTTTGGGGCACACAAGCACTGACACTCAGGCATGACCACTACCATAATCCCTACAAAAAACCACTTCTTTGTCCCATCCTAGGCCTGAGTCATGTCATCAGGTGCTGAGTGAGCGACTGCTGTGCAGTGATTGGAGCTGGTCCTTTGGCCCAGGCAGTAGAGATTTGTGCCATCCCCCCCAAGCTGGTACACAGCTCAAGCTGCAATGGAGCTATTATTAAATGCACATTAATCAGAAGCCTTTTAAAGTCTATTTTTTCCTAGTTTTTTTTATCACTTCTACTCGCAGTGCTTCAGACTCTGCAGCTCTGGCTCGGTGGTTGCCAAAGGGACCCAAGGAAATGTGTGTAGGGCTTGGTACTTTCACAAGGTCCTTTCTAGGAGAACCTGGGAAGGAAGCAGGGCTTGTCCAACTCTGTGGACACATCCTCTCTGGGGTCTTTGTGTCATGCTTGCTCCATCCTTGCAGCAGAACGAGAGTCAGTCAAGCTCCAAAACCCAGAACGTAGGTGTGCTGGAGTTGGTAATGCAGTGGCTTCCAAAGTGGGACCTCGTGATGCTTGTCAAGCAAAAAACCATCTTTTCTTCAGCAAATTTTACCCTGCTCCTACCAAGGTTGTCTTTGTGATAAAGCACACACAAAAGTGTTATCCTGGGTTATATCTAACAGCCTCTGCACAGGCTATGGCAGAAGCTATCACACTGTGAATGAAAGAAGCACCCTGGGGTTTTCACATCCAGACATGTGGTTACGAGCCAGCTCCCAGCGCAGTGTTTGGGAGAGCAGAGCCAAGAGCTGCTGCTTTACATTTATCCTCTACCCCTGCACATCTCACATGTCCTGCCCCCACCTCATTTTGCCCTACTCTGGTCCCCCAGGCCAGCTTGGAGGGAGGCAGACAGGCACCTTTCTGCTCCCTTCTCTGGTTGGGGAATGATGCTGTCCCCATCCCCGCTGGGTATTGTGTGGAGGGAAGGAGCAGGCTGGGAGGCAGGGAACGGGGGAAGGGCATGGCATGCAAGAGAGGAGAAAGATGCTGGGACAGTTGATCCATGGCTTGCAGCCAAGGAGGAGGGGTGGGAATCTACACTCGTTCAGAGGCACCAGCCCAGGAGGGAAGGTGCTGAGTAAGCCTCCCTTCTCCGCAGAAAGCGCCCGGGGAGGCTTTTGTAGTTGCCCATGAGAGGGACCTCTCCCCTGTGTCACTACTGTGACATTGCCCCTGTAAAAGCCCTCCTTCACTTTCTTGAGGGTTTAGAGAGCTCCCAGGGCAGCTCTAACTTTGCATGATCACGGCTTGACTCCATCATCTGTGTCTGGGCCCTCACATACTTGCTGCCCCTGCTAACACAACAACAGGCAGCTCTGACCAGTGGCACAAGTTGGGAGGTCTCTGCAGATTAAAACACCAGATTTTCTCTTCTACAAGTGGCAGCAGCTCAAGCTGCCCTAGGCTCTCCTGGCAGCTTCCCTGGCAGGAAGCATGCTGAGAGAACCTTCAGAGGAGCAAGCCTCCATTTCCCATGGGTGCTTGGCTTTGGTGCTTTGCCGCATGAGGGAATGGAGATCCTCAGTCCCCAGCGCAACGGAGAGCCCAACTCATGGCTAGGCTCATCTGAGAGTCCTGGTGGTGTGGTTGGACATACTGGCTGCAAACTGTTCTGTGTTCTTGTTGAGGTCACCTCACATCCACCCCAGCCATGACAGAGGTCAATGTGCAAAGCCTCCTGCCTGTCCTCAGTACTGAGACAGGAGTGGGACCCCGGAGACCCTCCACCGGCTGGTGTGTACCTCTGGTAGTCCTCAGCCTCCCAGGCCAATTAAAATCCTCTTCAAGTGATGTGTCTCATCTCCAGACTCCTCTGGGGAACTTGCACACCTCATTAGTGTAATTGGGAGATGTTTCTACTGTGGCAGAGCCCACCCAGGCACTGAACTACCATGAATGTTGTGGAAGACGGTCTGGTAACCTGAGACATGGCAGGGGGAAAGGACCCTCCAGCTCTGACATTTCAAGGGGACTGTCCATAATTGCTCCTTGCAGGGTTCAGTAAATAATGCAACAGCACTTTTAAAATAGCATCTGTTGCTTCTGCGAAGCCTGTGATGTAACACTTCTGCCCCTGAAGCTCCACTCACTTGTCGCAGTGTCTGGGTACTCACTGGTTGCCTACAGCTTTGATAATCTCCCAACTTATCATCAGGGACCAGCACATAATTATCCAACCCCATGTTACAGGTTGGTAAACTGAGGCAGAGGGCTGTGAATTAGAGCATTAATATTGTGGTCTCTTCTCTGCCCCTGGAGAGGTGTGGGGTTAGCAAAAGCAGACGTGAGGAGTCCTCCCTCAAAAAAAGTCCCTCCAAAGCTCTTCCCAGAGAGCCAGAGGCAGACAGCAGTGGTTTCATGGTCTGGATTTCTTAGGCTGCCTTTTCCTCCTGGGACGGTCTGGATATGGCTGACCACCTTCTACTGGGCTCTCTGCCCCATCAGCTAGAGCGTGGGGCAAGAGGCTTCTGGTGCACTGTGGGGGCAAAACTGATTTAAATGGGGCTGGCACTGGAAGGAAAAGTTGGGGGAGGCAGAGGGCAAGGCAGGAGGTTAGCCAAGCAACCTGTGCAGTGCTGGGGAAACCAAGCCCTGATGTCCAGAGAGATGCTGGGCTCCTGGGAACTGGTGTCCTGTACACTGCCTCACCAACACAGACGCAGGTAGCACCATTGCCAGCCCCTTCCCAGCTGATTTCCAGCGAGTCAAATCAAACACCTTACTTAAGGAGAAGGAGCAGCACTAAAAGGTCACGTGCTCAGCGTGGCAGTCCCTGGTTTTCACCTTGGTGGAGCATCTCTAACCATGTAGCATTACCATTTTCTTCCATTTTTTTGTGCCTGCAAGAACCAGGTCTGCTGCCTAATGCCATAGACACAGGCTGGGACAAAGTAAATTCAGTGACAACGTAAGGACAGAAGGTTTTGATAGAACCTGGCTCGATGAAAAACAAATTTGCATGGCATTTAAGAGGTCTTCTGCTTCCTCTAAGTATTGGCTCCAAACTGATATAGAGCAGGACTTGTATGGCAGGATTCTCCTCTTCCTGTCTTAAAAGTATTATGAAAGATTAGTGCCTGCTGTCATCATGGTTTGCAGGCATGTTATTGTTATTAATTATAGTTATTACCGCAGCGCAGATCTAGGCAGCATCTGGCAGACAGGCTGCCTGCAGAACCACGGCTGCCAGCCGCAGAGAGGCAGGCCTCCCCTGCTCGGGCGCGGG
>NW_010398345.1:104050-109017 GCF_000710305.1 Buceros rhinoceros silvestris
AGTAGCCTGGCTGCCTGCATTGCTGCCTGCCAGCAAAGGTGGGAGAGTGGAGAGCGCAGGAAGGGAGAAACCCGTTTGGAGGACAGCAGCCACACCAGGGTGTTGGCAAACCGGACATGGAGTAAGAAAGGGTCTTCATGAGTGTTTTCGAGCAACGGATTTAGCTCTGGAAGTTTGGCAGAGACCTGCCCTTTTGTCAGCCTGCACTGCTTGGGAACGCTGGAGGGCTTTTATGTGGCATTTTTGGAGGTGGGGGAGGACGCCAGTATTTTTAGAGGCTCTCCTTCACTTCTCCTCTGTTGTCTCTTTGCATTCTCTGTTTGAAGGGAAGTGGAGAGAGGAAAGGAAAAACGAAACACTCCAAATTGAAACAGGGGGGCTTGAAGTTTTGCTGGAAAGCAAAGGAGAAAAAACCTCCCCTGGTGGCCCTTCCCTGGGGGAAGAATGAAAGGGAATGTGGTGAAATCAAAGTGTTTGTGTAAATGTAAATACCATGGAGGAAGGAGACTGTGAATATTTAAGTAATTCTACTTAGCTGAATCAACGACAGATCCACTGTGATGGGGGGGCTACCACCTTTCAGGGCTCTGTGACATGGGACCCCCGTATGCCCCACAGCAAGCGATTCATCCCAGGGAAATAATCAGCACTGCCTCAGAGAGATGCTCCCTGCTCCGTGGGAGTTCCGATTTTTGCCGTGACTTACTGTCATCACTGAATGGCCAGGTGTTAACGAGCATCCCCTGATGGGAAGTCTTGGCTTGCTGTGCCTGACAGCAGAACACATGAGGCCCAGCTAGCCTTGTCACCCCTGGAAATGGCTGATGAGCCTCAGCGGGACCTTACGTGTGACTTGGGCAGGAGAATTAACAAAGACATTCACTTCATCCAGAAGGGGAGATTGTTTGTTGAGAAAACTGCTGCAAGAGGAGCAAAGAGACAGTGCTTTTGGCAGCATGTAACTCTCAGGCAATTGCCGGGTTAGTGGCTTGTTTGTATCACACAGCAGCTGGGAAAGCTTTCTTTCCGGGTGGACCTCTTGGGATTGAGCATCACAGGTCCACATACTCAGGGGACACCCAGACACCAGGAGTGGGGGGGCAGGTACCCAAAGAACCACTAAGATGAGCAGGCTGTGCCCCAAGGCTGATGCACTGACAGCTGTGCACTGGCATGGGCACAGAGCCCACAAGACTCAGGGCTCACCCCCCGCTGCCTCCCCGGGGTGATTCCCAGCCATTTCAGGGATATCTGTTGCTGCTTAGACCCAGAGCAGGTGAAGCCCTCAGTTTGGTGTAACATCTTGGTGCCCATAGATCCCCTTCCTGTTGGGTCTTTGGGCAGGAAAACGAGAGGACAAGTCATGGGATAAAAAGTCAGGACAGAGCTATTGACCCATTTATTTTAAGTATCCTGGTGACTTTCTTCCCTGAGTCCTGGCTTTGCTATGACTGTGGAAGTTTGGAGCCTGTGCAGCACTCTGGTCTGGCAGAAAAGCATTGTTGCAAGAGCTGCGAAGTGCTGCCTGGGCCCAGAAGATGCCCAAGGTGCCCAAGATGCTCTGTGAGACTTCTCCTCCTGCAGCCAGCACATGAGCTCCTCACTGGACTGGAAATGCTGGTCCCACATCCCCCTCCAAAGACAGGGATGGAGATTTGTGACTGGGGAGGAAAAAGTAGCGAGGAGCTCCTCAAATCTGCCAGATTAATGTGCAGCTGGTAGATAGTGGAGGCAAGAGAGAGCAAACTGTAGTGCTGAGTCCTCAGCAGCGTGGAAATGCGGCTGCAGTTCAAGAGCCTCTTAAAAAGCCGAGACATACACAGACTTTATTAGCCACATGTCAGAAAGCACTTTCTACAGTAAATCCTATTTAATAGCCATACGCTAGGAGAGAATTAAATGCTTTTTAGCTCTCAGACAGTTATGTAAACTTGAGAGAGGAGAAAAAAAAGATAACAAATATCAGCAGAGGAACCTTCACTACATACCAGTTATTAATGTATTTATCTAGGCCATTTATTTATTGAAAATACATTTTTTTTCCCTGGGACAGGCCTATTAAGTCTGACAGCTTAATCAACACCCAATGGAAAAAATGTCATTTTATAAAGTAGTTAAACTCCCATTGATTTTGATATAAACTCCGTTTTTTATCTTGCATTTTTTTCCCCAGCCATCACAGTCTGTTTGACAGACTCGTTAACAAGATATTAAACTGCCCCACTCTTCTTTTGAGGACAATAAATTACTATGGAGAAAGATGCTGTTGTCTTAACAGATGCCTTTCACAGTGCAAACATCGCTTGACTGATAAGCAGAGAGGGAAGCAGCATGCAAACTAGCCTTTTCATGCTAAATAAATAACAGGGCTGGAAAACTGGTGCTGGAATCAATGCTGTTTTGCTCTGTGAAGAATGCTGTACGGGAGAACAGGATGGTTTAGGAGATGGGTAATAGGATACAGGGACTTTTGCTTGGTTGTGGTTTGCCATGTGAATCCATCCTGACTGTGGGGGAGCGGAGCTTTGCGCCTGCTTGGCAGACTCACGCAGGGATGTGGCTGATGAGGGCTGTGGTGTGGGGCTGGATGGCCCCATCTTGGTCTGGCGTGGATGTCGGTCAGAGTGAGCCCTTCCCCCATCAGGTCCTTTCATCCAGGGGATGGCCACAGCATTGCTTGCAGCTGGAGCTGGCTGACCTGCATCTCAGAGGGGCGAAAGGACTAGTCCGAGGTGACACTGGGTTGGTGGTCCACAGGCCAAAGTGGGCCCATGACAATACATCTTTTGGTACAGGGGAACCTATCTGGATGTGGGTGTTTGCAAAGGGTGTGCAGGGTTAGGTGATGGTAGTGCTCTGCTAGCATGTGGGTGAGAAACTCACCTCTCCACATGAAGGAGGAGGAGGATGGGGGCTGCAGAGTTCATTAGCAAGGGCCAGAGCCAACTTGCCAGCACTGAGCAGGACTTTCTGGACATCCTCTCCAGGAGAGATGGGGAGGACCCTGCAAGTATCTCTGCACAGGTACCACCTGGGCAAGGAGACTGGGGAATGGCCAAGCATGCGGGGGCTGCAAGTCGGTGGCTCAGCATCATGTGGCTCATTTCAATTCCTCTCTGAGGTTTCTCCATGATAAGCATTTTAGGCTGGCTTCCTCCTTTGACAGCAGCAGCTCCACCCGACATGGTATCATGAGACATCATTCCCCAGGATGGCAGCAACTTCTCTCCTAAGGAACAAACATATGCCCTCACACCAGAACGAGTTATCTCGCAGGGGCCAGGGCTTTGCCAAGTCACTGTTCAAGGCTGTATTGGTGACTCTTCCTTTGCAACCACAAATAGAGGGGCTGAGTTTTTATTTTAAAGCTGAGATTCTGCCAAACAAGACAGCAGCTCTGAGGGGCGGCTCTGGGTCTGGCTTCAGAGCATGGGCAAGATGCTCAGGGCAGCTTCATCCCTGGCCTAAAAAGAGGGTTCCGGCTGCTGTCATGCCCACAGTGTTTGATGCTGAGGTAGCAGCAGAACGTCATGGCTCCTGCTGTCTACCCGTGCCTGCCACACCCTCAGGGACAGATGCTGGCCATGCTCAAAGCCCTGGTGACCATCACACCGGAGCAGCAAGGAGGAAATGACAGAGTTAAGATTATGTGCATTTAACCTTAATGCTTCTATTTGACCCAGCTCAAAGAGTCCTTTTCTTACAGCCACCACTTCCAGGTCTTTTCCTTTGTGTGCTTTCCCAACATCCTGACTAACTGCTGCATTGAGTCAAAAAAGTGCCCAGCTTTCCTGGCATCCCCTTTCTCTCTCCTCCCCAAACTAGCCCTCCCCATCCAATGCATTCCCAGCTCAGAGCACTGCATTAATGCTCCTTTTTATTGCATGCTCTTAATGACGCATCTGCAGATACTTCCCCTCTCTAACTGAACAAATTCTTGCTGGGATGGAAATTTTAAAATGAGAGTCAGATTGTTTCCACATCGCAGGGCACAGCCAGGCTTTAAATACAACAAAATTCCTGAAATCTGTTATCCTGTCACCTAAGCATTTAAATAATTAACTACAGAAGCATCCCGCAGGCCTGGCTAGGAAGGCGAGAGTGTTTGCGTTCTAATTGATCTCTAAATGCAAAGCAAACAGCTCACGGATCTGTCAATAATTACTTTAGAACAGGCAGCCGTGGTCACTAAAATGAACTTAATCTACTCAAAGACTCAGCAGCATTTACAGGTATAAGTACCAGCTCTGGCTGTTCACTCTAATGACTTTATTATTCCAGTGTCATTAGTCCTGTTCCTCTCTCAGTTTTGCTAATGGGCACGCACATAACCAGCCTTTGCTACTGAATCATTCTCCCACTCCTTTATTTATTCCTTTCACTCTGTGGGGGCTGCAATTGCTTTCTATATCTATGCACATACACATATGGATCTTTTTCTTTTTTTTCTTTTTTTTTTTTTTAATTAGAATGGGGAAGACAATTTTCTTGCTGAAGATGGCAATCAGAGGGGAGCATGGTTCATCTCCGAGGGGTCCCACCTCCAGATCCCCAGCACACGCTGTGCATCCTGGGCTCCCTTACATAAAGACCCGTCAGAGAGAGAAAACAAGCCTGGCTGCTGTTTAACTCTTGGGATGCTATCACAGTTCTTCTCTAGGAGCCTGGGATGCTCAAACAAAGCCAGGGCATCCTCTGACTGTGTCACTTCCTGAATCTGTCGTTCCCTGGATCCTGGTGCCTCCCTGGACCTCCCTCCAGGAGCTTGGCTAAACCAGCCCCAAGTGCACTTGGCTTTTCTGCCCAGCCTCTCTCCCCTGTCTTGCTCCTTCTCTACTGCCCCAAAGTCCCCAGAGCATCACCTGGACTTCATAGTTCTGCCCTGCCCATACCGAAAACCTTGGGTTTGCTCAGGGGAGGCAGCTGCCGCCACTTGGCTCCCTGCGGCTTTCCCTCCCAACACGCGC
>NW_010398345.1:109047-136865 GCF_000710305.1 Buceros rhinoceros silvestris
AACCCTTGGGTTTGCTGGGGGGGGCCCCCTCCCGCCACTTGGCTCCCTGCGGCTTCCCCGCACAGAGCCTGCTGCTGCATCGGGGCCTTGGTGTAGCCTTCGTTAATGAGGAATGGTGAAGGGGGCTCTGAAGCTCCCTTAGTAAAAATCTCCCTGGGACTGACCCAAATCCATACGAGAACTCCAGGGATGGTTGGTTTTTAGGACTTTTCTATGAAATGACATGTCAGCAGCTGCATTCCCACCAGGCTCAGGTGGGAGATGGTTATGGGGGGCGGGGTGGGGAGGAGGCTGTGGGGAGACTGACGATTTTGTGCTTTCCATCAAAAAGGAGGGTGGAGTAAAAGGAGGGTGGAGGTGAATAAAAGGTGTTGGAGGACAGGGAGCTTTACAGAGTTGCAGAGCTCTACTAGGCACCAGTAATGCCCATCACTCTACACCCTGCAGCCGCATTCAGAGCAGCACTGATTGAGCCTGATTTCACATCACACATAACATTACAAAGAGCACGAAGCCCAGCTCTGCCTCTCTTGAGAGACCACTTCCACCCTGCCCTTCCTTTTCCTGGGGTGAGCCAACTTTGTCTTTGATCGCAGCCTTCCCCTTAGCTGACACACCACCAGCCTGCCCCTGTCTGCAATGACGGCTCTTAGGAAAGCACTTTTGGAGAAGTTTGGCTTGGGAAGCAGCAACGTATGTTTGCACTGAAAGGCATCCCCCCTCTCTCTCTCTTTGGGTATATCCCAGGGTGAGGAGTACAGGGATCCCCCTGCTGCTTCCAGCCTGGGTTTCTCTGTGGCCAGGTGGACAGGTCCCCTTTCCTCCTTGTCTGCTGGGACAGGCGCTCTTTCAAACAGCCACCACTGCATTTAGGCGTCACATAAGACTCCCCAGGCCATGCAGAGTGGAGAAGGGAAGCCTGTTGCATGATCCATTTGTAAAAACGTTAGGACTTCTTCATTCATCAATGGGCCAAAACTGCTTGCTTTCAACTCAAAACCTGTGTTTAGTCCAGACTCTAGCAGGACAGAGGCCCAGACTCACCCTTTTCAAAGCCAGTCAGCTAAAGATGGGAGGAAAGTTTCCCCGCAGACAACCCACCGTTGCCTGGAGGTGGTGGCAATGCTTCTTTGAAGCGTTTGAAGTCACCTAGCTCCAGGCGCAGGATACACGTGGCAGCCAGCTGTGACTCTGCCATCCCCAGCCCTCCTGAGGATGAAGCAGCGATGGGGACAGCTGCTTTTAACCCAGAGCACATAGCTTCTCACCAGGAGAGTGAAGAAGTGCCTCGTAGGTGGATTATTTGCCTTGGTATTAAGCTTGAATAAACAGGCAGAGGACGCTGGGTGAGGGATGGAGGGCACAGAAACACGCTAATGAATGTAGCATCCTTGAGTATGCGAAGGAAGGGAAGGCAGACAGAGCTGTCTGTGTGGGAGGCCTCAGCACTGACAATACACTAATCACTACAGCTTCTGCCTCAGCCCTGCTATGGCTCACGCATTCGTTGAGCTGTTGTAGAGCTTTCCCTTAGTCCACCCCTTAGGTGGTTCTGGCTCACAACGAAAAGCAGCCGTTGGTTTTCTCTGGAGCATCCTACTTAGGAGGATGTTGGTCGTCTCTGACCAACGAGGGGCTGGGAAGCCCCTGCTGCTCTCACATCATCAGCTCTCCAAACTGCAGCCTGATGGAGCCAGTCTCCTTTTTCCAAGTCATGTGGTGGAATTATTCATTCAGCCACCCTGCTCAGGGCATCTTTCCTTGTGAGAGATAGAAGTAATTAAAAAAATCAGATCCCCTTTCTTTATTTTGTGAGGTAGTGGGATGATGATAGGATGATATTTGTGCCTCTGTCACAAGCTCCACTGTCGCCCGAGATCAGCAATGTCCCTTGTGCCTATGAGGTCCCTTGTGCTGTGTGCGCTGGGTTGCAGCCCTTTTTCCACCTTTGTTGCATTAATCAGTGAGGTAGGAACAAGCCTGGGTTGTCTGCCTGTGTCTTCCCTGAAGTAACACAGAATAAATAACTCCCTTGGGCAGTCTTTGGGAGAGCTCCCTGGAAAATGGAAAAGGCTGAAAACAGCTTTTTTAACAATCCCCGCCACAGCTCCACCACCAGCCTCTTTGAGTTCATGATTTATTTCTTTTCAGGAGTGAGCTAGACCGTGAAATCACTTTGAAGTTTTGCTCCTGAGATGAAACATCAGGAAAGTATTAATACAACCATTCTTTTTCATGATAGAGAAAAAAAAAGAAAACCAAGGCAGAAATAAGAAGAGCTCCTGCAGAGTTGTTTACTCTAGATTAAACTGTCCCAGACTCTCCGGATCTTAACAGCTTTAGCTGAGGAACAGTCTGAAAGTGATTAATTTATAAGTGACAAATATCACTCTCAGGCAAGAGGCAATTCAACTGTTTGCCTCAGAGTGAGGAGTCTGTAAACAGCTTGTTTCGCCATGTGAGCAATATATTTGCTTTCAACTTGGGGTAGAATTTAGAGCTCCGGATACCTCAGGTTTTGGTATCAGACCCAGAGCTTTGCTGGACTAGCTGACCATCTTTTACCAGCTGATGGCCCCTCACAGCTATGCCTGGCCTGAAGGTCACATACCCCCATGAGAGCTGCAACCACGAGTGACTCAACCAAACCTCTGCTAGCTTGTTCTGGTCAGGCACGGGGGATTTTCAGAGGGAAGGTGCAGCCGTGCTGCCCATCCCAGGGGGATGCAGCAATGCCCTCGCAGCAACCTGCAAATGCCAGTGGCTGGGTGGGGGCTGGAGCTGCTTCCTGGGTGCAGGCAGATTTACCTGTCTCATGAGTTATCCCCAGAAAGCCAGATCATCTCTCAGGACTAATGACATTAATTGTGCCTGGGTGAAAGCAGACACACATCGTTTAATTTATTCTTCCTGTATTGCAGTTGATTGCTTGTTATTCTATTACCCCCCACTGGATAGATCTTGTACTCAATTATCACTCCGATGACCCGCCTTTGCGGCTAATGTGACACTCTTGTTTCCTCTTCTCTACAACAGCCTCTGAAATAACATAACGCATCAGTTCTGTGCAGTGGCACATGGGGCTGGGTGTCGTGTGGCTCCCACGAGCAGATGTGGAACGATTCAGGCAGCATGACACGATCCTTCTGCGATATTGGTTTAATGAAACATTTTGCTAGTTGGAGTTGTCTCTGCTGCTGTCCCCAGGCCCCATGTTTCAAACAGGCACCAGAGGCTTGAGAATTATTGATCTGGGTAAGTCAGGGAGTTGTGAACAAGGTTGTTCCCTCCAACAGAAGGAGTGATCTTGTAGGAGATAATATGAAGGCAGTGGCTCACTCCTTATCTCTACTGCAGCCTTCTCATATGTCTTCATGGCCAAGTATGCTCTGGTTTAACTAGGGTAATAGTTTAAAGAAGGCTGAGAGCTGTAGGAAACATGAACAGTTTGCAACCAACAGCCACGATGTGGGATGCCTTTGTAGCCTGGCAGATCAGATGTGATGGGGTGCAATACAGACCAAGATTTGAGCTGTCTTCTTCCAAATCAGGCTGACTTGGAAAATCACTGCTTCTCCCCTGCAGCTCTGACATGATGCCTTCTGTGCAGTGAGATGGGAGTACTGGCCTGCTGTCCAGAGCCCCAGTTTTAACTTTCTGCATGGTCTGGCCAAGTCCAGCAGGAAAGTGCTTCACAACCACAGACTGAGACCCTGGAGGAGGCACATCTGCAGAGCAAAAGGTGCTCATCCTGCCACGGTGATTTGCTTCCAGAGGATGCCTGCTTGAGCTCTGCACTGAGCATCTTGGGGCGAGGGTGGTTTCCTCCCTTCTTGTACTCTCTGAGGAGGTTTGTCTCCAGTGTCTGCAGTGTCTGGCAGCTCCCTTGCACCCTCTGTCTTGCTATGCCCATGCTGCAGAAGGAACATGCTGGAAATCGCTTGCTGCCTCCAGAACTGTGCCTGGGATAGTTTGGGACAGACAAGTATGGAAGAGTGAAAGGCAGATCCTCTGCAGAAGGGTGCAGGGTCACTGCCTGCTCCAAGCAGACCCACGCTCACTCTCCCTAGCTTGTGCGAAGCCCTGTTTCTCCCTAATACAGCATGTGAAGGGTCTGGGTGATTTTCCCTTCCTCACTGCCTCCTCAGCAGTGATGTACTTCAACAGGGAAGTTTTCACAGTTTGTTTCTACAAGTTACAGAGAAAACCCATTCCCCAAGGCAGTGATTCCCTGACTCAGTTGCTTTGATTATATCGCTGGCTGCAAACAGGCTTTCAGGAGCTGCCCTTCTAATAATGTCTCAAAAAAAGACTGGTTTGGAGAAGGATCCTGAAGGATAGTACATCTCCAGGCCTCAGCAGTGTTCATGTAGCTCTCTGCTAAAAGCAGTGCTTGGGCTGGTTTTAGGGAGCTGGGACAATGGCAGGGCTATTGGACAGACCCTCTGCAGCGGTGGGGGACATCTGCTTCCCTGCACTGGAAAACATAAAAGCAGATTATCCTCAAAACATGAATGGCAGTTAGAAGCTGTGCTGGGACAGGTTCTTCCAAACCATGGCCAAAACCCATTAAATGAGCCTCTTTCTGCCACCAGCAGCATTTTATTTGCTCCACGAATTCATGATCAAGGACTCGATCTTGGCCTTTGGCAATGACCATATGTCTGGCTGCTCAGTCTCCTGAGGGCATCCCTGCTGCTCTTCCAAACTTTCTCCACGGACCAGCCGATAAAACATCCCAGCTGCTAACAACTGATCTCAGAGACTTTTTATTCTCCCTTCACATAATGTTCTAGTTTCTCATAAATGCAGGAAGATGCAGCCTCCAGTTCTGCGTGGTACAGAAGTGCCATTAGGGCAGACAGCACAAGCAGCAGGCAATTTAGGATGATAGTGTGCTAAAACAGTTGAGCAACCCACTGTCAATTCAAAAGCTTTCTGGCAGCTCTGTCTTCATTTTGGAGATTTCTATCTTAACAGTCCTATAGGGGAACGGATTAGTAGAGATAAATTGGATGGCAACTTGTCCTAATGTGTCAGCAAGGCTAGGTTATGGCTCTCTAATGCTATGTAGTGCTTGGTAATGCTGTCAGAGGTTTCTGCCAGGTCCTGAAAGTGGCTCTTGTGGGGTTCTCCCCAGAGCATGGGATCTAGGGGAGAGCAGGCAGTGCCCTTTGTGGTGGTGGTTTGAGGTTGTTTTGCACCCAGGTGCTGCCCTGTCCTTTGGCTGTCTGCCTGGACTCCCATAATGGGGACTGGAAAGAGAAAGGGGGTCTGTCAGAGCACAAGGAGGACAACAGGCTTGGTGCCATCGCCAATTTGCTCCCTGGAGTTCTCATTCCTCCCTGTCTGCATGCAAAGCTGAGGGAGGACCCCCTGTGAATTTATCCTGCTTGAAGTCCTGAGAGGCAGTGAGCCCTCCAGCGTGGGCGAACCCACCTCAGCTCTTCTGCAGTTCCCTGTGATCCTTACCCTTCTCTCTGATCTTGTCCAGATGCTACCACCACTTGTTAAATACAGCAGATTTTTGCATCCTTGCATCCAGCTGCTTAGTATCATTCAACTCCAATACGAAGAGCTTCACAGTGGAGAATGTATGTGAGCACGTTCCTTTCTGCTCATAAATACAGATCTTTTTCCTTTTAAATCCTGACTATATGAACTCCATTCTATTTACTCCATTACCCACAGGCAAATTGTAAAATTATAGCCCTGTACTTCGGTTGGGAGGCTGTGCTTTGAGCAGCCGCTGCAGCTCAGAAACTCCTATTAATGCTGTGCTATGAAGAGGAGAGTTGGGGACCAGGGAGCCTCTGATTACTCAAGATAAAAATGATGGAAAATACTCCAAGAGAAATGCACTGAAAAGGCTTCCCAGTCTATTAAGCACTGAGATTGGGGTGTGTACTGACGCTACTCAGTTTAAACCTTATTTGCCACTCTAGGGGATTTTTCTTACTTTCCTTGTTTAATCCACTTGCTTTCATAGGCAGACGGACGGATGGACAAGGACTGATCCCTCTCTCACTCCTCACGGCGCTATCTGCTGACTTCCCTCTGCCTGACACCATCACAGAGCAGCCTCTGCCTGCATTTCTTTAAGGTGTTCAAAGTTGTTCTTTGATAAATAAATCCTCCTGCAGCTTAAACTGCCAAATCTGAAATAGTCCTGGCTCGAGCAGGGATTAAGCAGCAAACCCTTATTTATTTTCTTCTTGGTTCTCTAAACACCAAGCAGTTCCTGACATTCCTATGAGGCATTGCTTGTCCTGTCCCTGCAGGCTCCCGCTCTGCAGAGGGGCGCTTCCAGCACTCACCCACCCTGGGAATTGAGCGAGAATCCCCCCTGGCTGAGTGGCGGGTGCCCTGGGTGGGGGGTGGCTGGGGATCACAGGGGACAGGGGAAGTAAATTGGCCTCATCTGTCCATAACACTTCCCATCATTATCTGTCCATGACCTTTGCCATTGTTGTGCTTTTCATCTGCTTGCCTTAAGAGCACCGACATATCTGGATGGAAACATCCTTAGGCATAGTTATGTTATTAATATGCCGGTTTTTAACAAAATACATTAAATCTGAACATTTAGTTTGTTCACCGTACCTCTGGAGGTGTTTTAGAAAGCACCTGGCAGTAGGCTGGCCCCTGACCCTACTGGAAATGGGAATCCCCAGAAAAATCTGTGAAAGATGGTATCTGGAGTCCAAACTGGTGGGTAATGGAGTCTTCAGGGCTAATAACTTCATGCCCTTTTGTTGACTGGCAGGTTCAAAATTGAATGTCTCTGGTTGTTGCTCTTGGGAGCAGAGCTTCCTGTGGCTGTTCCTCAGCAAACAGTGATTAAACTGCAGCTTTACACTGCCAGGAAAAAAAAGAGTAGATGGAAAAAAAGTAGCTTTGTAAACAAGCTCTGAGGAGAAGCCCTCCAGCTCGTCCTCCTCACCTTGTGCATTGAGAAAGCGAACACCAGCCTCTCTCTTCCAGATTCTGAGATTTACTTCAAAATTGCCAGACTGAACTGCCTTTTTAATTTAATTTTATTTATTTTCAAACACAGCTGGGGAACTGAATTCTTGTTTAGATTTTGCCACTGTTCGGGTTCTAAATTTTCCGGCTTGTCTGTAAGCTGGACTTACAGAGGAGCGCAGAGAGAGGGTACCCGGCGCCCTGGCTGCACAGGGCAAAGACGTGAGGATCACTCGTTATGCTCTCAAAGCTCTCTGCTGGTCTGCTCCTGTTCTCCTGGTTCCTCAGAGACTCTGCATCCCAAATGGGAGCTGCCTTCGCCAGACCTAACAGAGTGCTGAGGCAGAGCAGGACCATGCAGTGCTGTCCCTGCCACACAGGGCCACTGCCCGAACGCAACCAATGCTTCTCTCTCAGCGCGGTGTTTCCCGGATTTGCTTGCTGAGCAGCTCTTCTGTGAGAACACTCGGAAGTGAGATACCCCTGCATGCCATAAAGGAGCAATCACATTTTCTGTTTGTTTTGCTATCCCCTGACTCTTTTTCTCTCTTTTTCTCCATTTTCACAGAGTTACTCAGGGCAAAACATGACTTCAATGGATGCAACACAGGAGCCACCTACAACCGCCCTGATGCCCGTGCTGGGGCTCTGAAGCAGGCACTGGCTGCGAGGTTGAAGCAGATGCTGATTACAATAAACTCTGAGATTAAACCCAGAAGAATCAGTCGTTTTCCTTATGGCTTTCAAATAAAGCCCGTTCCTGTTGAACAGGGCTCATTATTGCAGCATCGTGAGAGGAGGGATGTTGCCATATAGCTGTTGTGATGATTTCAGGTACAGTTGCTGATGCCTGATTAAGCATCTCCGGGATCAGGCAGGCTGCTTGGCTTGAGCGGGCCATTATTCCATTCCTCTGACAGCAGACTCGCAGAAATATGTTATAATTAAAACCGGGATGAATGTCATCACTAAACTTTGATGTGGAGTGCTTCTGGCTTTGTGCACATCCAGGTATGCTGGGCGAAACACCGAGGACAGATTCTTCATCATGCTCTGTTTCAGCACATGGGAACACATTGTAGTTGTGCGGCATTGGAGGAATTTGCAACACAGAATATCAGATAATTCCAGATACTGGAGGGAGTAAACTAGATCTATTGTTATTGCCTGAACTGATGATAATACCTGCCACGCCCTGGGTGGAAAGAAGCTGGCACAGGAGGTGGGTGATGGGACCCTGAGTCTCAAGCCCTGCTGTGGGTTTGGGGATGCACTTGAGCACTGTGGGCAGCCCTGGTCTCTGCACTGATGTAGGATGAAGGGGTTAGAGGTGCTACAGGGAAGACAGGAGTGATGCAGAGGATGGGAGAGCTGCCTTGTAAGCAGAGAATAAAAAAGCTGGGACTCTTAGCAGGGAGAGGAGAAAGCTTGAGAGGGCTAAAATCACGAAGGTTTTCGGTAAGGTGTAAGGTGACTGCAGACTTGTTCACCACATCCCACAGCGCAGTCACTGAGGGATACCAAATTAAACCACATACAGGGCAGCAGGTTTTTGCGCAGAGGTCGCACATTTCTGAAACATGCTGCCTGGAGATTGTGGGGGCTGAGAGTGTCAGCAAGGTCAGTGTGGCTGTTCATGCAAGAGCCGGTGTTATTGTGGCTGTCCTTCAACCTGTGGCACAGGGCAGAAACAGCATGGAGCACAGTGCTACCCTGCTGCTCAGTGCTCAGCAATCTCTCCTGATTTCTCAGTGTAAGCTATTCAAGGAGAGTCTGTAAAATTCCTAGGGCTGCTTTGCAAAGTGGGATGTTTGTCATGATCAGCGTGGGGTGTCACTTAAAACCTGATTCATCCGGATCCCCCTGGAATGACATGTTTAATATGAATTATTTTCTATCCTCCAGCAATTTCCTGACTGCTCCTCTATAGATCTGCAAGATATATAAAATGGCATATATCTCTTCTCATGCAGCCAATGTGGAAATTAAACAACTTGCTTTCTCAAGGGACATATTTTCCCCTGAGCAGAAGCCCAGGTAGCATAGCTAGGAGGCTGCTTCATTTCTTCTGGTTGCAGAGACAGCCCTGTTCAAAGCCCCCGACACACACTGTGTCTGTCCAGCAGCCCAGTAGCATCCCTCCCATTCAGTGCAGCTGGTTTCCACCTCTCTTTCTCTGAGGTAAAAGCCAACTGGGGATGCTCCAGTCCGGTTCCTGCATCATGAGATCCTTGAAGCTTTCTGTAAAGGTGAAGACCCCAAAACTGTACAGATGAGGCATAAGAAAAGGGGTTAATTTGTTCATCCCATCCACACCTCCCTGACCCACCCAGCATGGGTCATTTCCCGGAGCGTTTCCTCTTGAAAAAGTTTTCCATCATTTCTCTGGGCTTTGTCCTCCAGCCCTCACCCTGTCTCAGTACCATCTCACTGGTCACACTCAAGCTTCTGTCTCTGACCTGGAAATGCTGCCCCAACTGCTGAGCATCAGGAGGGTTGCTGTGTCCCGCAGTCCCAGCAGAGAAGGCAGCCCTGTGGCTGGGGAGTCCCTGGCCCATTTGCAGACTGCAGTAGCCATGCATAGAAAAAGCCCTGAGCTGGACCAAGGTTTTCGGGCTGAGCAGTGCATGGGTCTGTGTCTGGAGCAGGACCATTGCCTGCTCTGCAGGGCTCAGTGCGCACCAGGCACGCGTGACAGCAGTGTGTGACGAGTGCTTGTGGGTCTCCACAGGTGTCCACCCCGTTTGCTTGCCCCTGCGACTACGTATGTTTGCAAGCACACATGTGAGCCTGCGTGTCCAGACTCCTAATCCCATTTCTTCCCATCTGGGAAGAAGCCACTCAAGAGCTCTTTCCAAGTAACATTTCCAATAAAGATACCTGCGTAAATGGTGCGTAAATCTTTTATGAATCAAGCCCTTAATCAGGACTTCGGTTTTCCAAGCACATCCTTCAGGCCTAACAGCCCTTTAATGCATTCATCAGATTAAGCGTTAATTTACAACACGCGGTTCGAGACGAGCTCTCGGCCCTTCAGTAAGGATCTGCCTGAAGTGAGAGCCATGCGTTAACAACCCAAATGTATTCTGCTCTCAGGAAAAAAAAATTACCCCTGATATTTTTGCCCTTCAAGGAGGGCTCTGGGCCCTGGAACAACATAGCAGTGGTGTGACGGGACCACCGCAGCGTTCATGAATTTTAGATGCCTGCAAGAAATTATCTATTTTGCTGGACCCTTGCTGGGCTCAATCAGTTCCTCCATGGTTGGTGAAAATTAAGAGCCAGTGTGATGCAAAAAGGATATTTTAGACACTGCTTGACATCAAGGCTCCCATCCCACTAGCTTTGATCTCTTCTCCCAGAACATGTCCCTTCTCTTTCTTTCCCCAAAAAGGATCAGCATGTTTGATGTGCTCCCAGTTTCCAGGAAATGGGCTTTCATGTTTGAAAGTTCTGTGTTTTTGTGCAGAAATGATGCTTATGCTGGAAGGAGAGTAGTTCTACTCATGTAGAATGTTGGGAAATCTTGAGGCTGAACTGCACTTAGGTCCATGAAGAGTGGGTATCAGAAAGGCAGAGCTTCTCCCACTTTTCACTTTTCTTCCTCTCTCTGTTTCCTAAGCAGACAACAATTTTCAGACCATTTTTGTCTTTTGAGACAGTGCTATTCTGGAGCCAAGCCACAAATCTGCTAGTGAAATAGAAAGACCATGCAAAGTGTTTTGTTAAGCAGCAACTTTCCTGGGGAGACCTTGCAGATCAGATTCAGAAGGTCACAATAGTAACACTTAATGTATTGTTCTCCCCATGTCCTCTTTTGTCTTCTCTCTCATAGTAACAGGTCAAAAACTGAGACACAGGGGACATGAAGGGAGGTTACAAAGCCTCACTGCAACACTTGCCCCCCTCTTCAGCCTCACTTTGCTGCACCAGTATTACTGCGTGGCAGAGCTCCCTGTCTCAGCCAGACACATCCCAGCTGTGCTTGTAGGCTCCTCTGTGTCATACCAGGAAGAGAGAGATAATAGTCATCTCTACCCCTAATAGACATAGCCAGAAAAGCTCTACAGTTTTGGATGAAGAAAGGCTATTTTCATTTAAATGAAAATCTTCAAGATGTATCAATTTCAGCATAATATTGTCTAAGAAAAAGAAGCTCAAATTATCCTGTATTCATATGCTGGCTGGCATTGGATGATTTCCATTTTTCACCTGTTTTGAATCAAAACCAAACCTACAGTTTATAAGATATACATATATCTCATACAGTTTTAAAGGTCAAAGCAAAACAAAGCTCAAATTCACTAAGCCAAAGCATTTCAATTAAAACAGTTTTTATAAGTTAGTAATATTGAAAAAGTTTAAAACTTTGGATATTTTTTCTGCTTCAGAACTAGAAAAAAAAGAGGAGGATTTGTGGAATTTTAATGAAAAAAAACATGGGATTCCCACCCTGCTCTTCTACTGTCGGACTGACTTGAGGAACACAGTTCTACAGATGGACTGACTTGAGGAACACAGGAAAGTTGGGCTCACATCCCTCACCTGCGATTTGGACTGGAGATTTGGTTGAACCTCTTCTACAAAACAAGCCTTAATTATCTGTTATGGGCCTCTTGTATTGTTCCACTTTTCCACAAGGTAAACAGCATAGACCTGTCGGGCTTTGCCTGGACCCTACTTAGAGCATCATCCCCTCAGCAGTATGTTTTCTTCTACATTGGCCTTTTAAATAGCCAGTGATGAAGAAGGCATTGCTTTTGCTAGGCGAAGTTTGCTCAATCTTCCTGAAAAAAAACCCAACCAAATCCAAACCCGAACCATTCCTTGATATGCAGTTTCCTTCCCAGCCTCTGCTCATTCCTCCTGTTGTATTTGCCATGGTGCTCCTTACTCAGTGGAAAGTCTCTGCCCACAAGCATCTTCCCAACATCGCAAATCCTGGCTCGCAACTGGGAAGATCTGTGCTCTTCTCTTTTGTATGAGGATCTCAGTTAGCTTAATTCCAGCTACTGAGGTTTCCCTGTGTTTATAGAAGATGGTGAAAGCTGTATGGGGTTATTGAGAAAGCTTCAGTTTTGCAGCCCAGGCAAATACTCCATTGACTTTTGCAACAGAGCAGAGACAAGTTCTCTGCTGCACAGCAGGCAGACAAACAATCCTCACCATTTATCGGAAATGTCTTGATCCAGTCTTTGAATTTGGGAGCCTTATATCATGTAAATAAATACATATGAAAGCCTATTAGCTCCTTTGATCGTATTAACCTGCTGCTGTGCACAATTAGTTTGATATCTTTGAAAAGATCTATGTTCATGTAAGAAGAGACACAGGGGAGGGATTCATCCTGTCAGAAGACAATTACTTTTGAGAAGAAGAAAATTTGGTACCATTATGTGATTCAAACATAATTCTTGCTACTGTAACATGGAAACCAAGTCCAATGATATGATCAAGAGTTCTAGGATGCTGCTGAGCCCTCTGCTAGGCTTGTCTTGGGGCAGACACCGTCCCTGGCTGTGGATGCACACAGCGTATTAAATACTGGGGTAACAAGTGACAGCATGGAAGAGAAGATGATGTCAAGGCCTTGATATTAAAGAATTCATGGTCTAAATAAACATAGTATTTTGGGGAATCTAGGCAAAAAGTTGTTACTATTTTAAAGATCTTATCGGGGGCTGGTATAAAAACAATTCCAGATTAAATGCTGAGTTTCCAGTCCAGAACTTCTCTTATCCATGGGGTGATCACTCCCTCTCTGGAGAGACACCGTTTTCCGTTCTTTAAAAATGTGTTTATCAGCTCATGGGATGGAAGTATACTTTTGTTTACCTGACTGTTGACCATATCAATTTCATTGCCTTGAACACCCTTGTCTGGAAGGAATGTCCATCCTGTTTGCTCCAAACGCTGCCTGACATCATCCTTTGAGTATGTTATTCAGGAAGCTCACTGTGCTTGTGAGATCAGTCTGGTCTCTGCTGGAATCGATACCATCTCGTCTCTCCCACTTGGACCATTCACCTGACAATTTATCGGTTTTAGCCTCCCTGATTAGGTGAAAGGATCGAGACAATGGCAGAGTTGTCATTCTGATACAAGGCATGGGAATTACTGCTTCTACCCATAGGTTTCTGCCTCTGCCTTGGTCTTGCTGCTCAAGGTGGCTGAGCTACAGCCTCCCAAAGCGGATATAAAACCTCTCAAAGCCTCTTCTATACTTGTGGAATAGCAGCAGTGTCTCTTATCTGCAAAGACCATATAAGCAGTAAAACACTCCATCCGAGCCGGGCACAGCCAGGTTTCCAGTGTAATTAAATGTGAGGATCAGTTATGGGGGGAAGGGAAGGAATCTAACTGTGTTCAATGAGGGTTTTCCTGAGGGAGCTGGTTAAAATACTCCATGAGGCTAATTAGCCGTGTTATTTACTTGTTATTTCTGGGTCCCCTGCATGGCGTCAGATATTTGGTAGTGGCTATTCTCCAGACACCAGCAAAAGCAAACAAAGAGCATACCGTAAACACTACGTTGGAAGAAAGTTCGTTATGCTGCATCTTCATCTGTGCAAGACCCAGCGAGATCATCATCTCCATCCACAGCTCCTTGGTCTGTTGGTGCTACCAAAACACAGTGGTTCTCTTTGTTTCACATGTCTGGCAGTGCTGGTACACTCTGGTTGTCCTGGAAAAATTCCCCCCCCCACTGCTTGGAAATTCTGTGTTCCTTCCTCTGCAACTTGCACTGCTGTCATATCCTTACCAACAGTCAGTCCACACAATTACAGTTAAGTGCTTTGTTTTTCAAGAGGGAGATGGAGGCAGAGACGAAAGAGCTGCACATCACGTGTTTAGTATTTGCACACATGCTGATTTAGCCTCTTGCAAAGGTTTAAGCAGAGCAGCAAAGAGGCTCTTGTGGCCACTCTAAAGGACCTTGTGGGCAAAGGGATCCAGATCCTGGCATTGCCTCACTGAGCCCTCTGTGTATTTCGTGCAGCAGGAGTGCACCAAGGTGGTTGGAGGAGAATGTGAGTCATCTTGAAAACCTAACTAGAGTTTGGGAAATGTTCACCTGAATATGACATCCCGGTTTGTGTTGGACAGCACAATGTTGGCTTAAAATACCCCAGCCAAATGTTTTGGTGTACAGAGCTAAACTTTCAGGAGTGGGAGAAACTGGGCATACAAGAGACTCCATGGTCACCAGGTACTTGGCACGTGGCTCTTTCAGAGAATGGGAGACGTCATCTTAGGCAGAGAACATGCACATTACAAATTAAGCCCAATTTCAGACCTGTTCTTGTCCTTCTAGACACAAACATAGTGTCACACCAGGCAGCAAGCAGCAGTGGGAAGACAGGGGGATTGCTCCTGGTAGTACAGGCAGAGGAGATGGTCCCCCTGGCTGCACCCACTTTCAGCAAAAGCTGTGCAAATTTGGGTGGGCTGTGGAAAAGCTCTATTCCTTGGATGAATTGATGGAGGATGTTATTGGGAATAATGATAGTATCTAAGCATTGTCATACTTTTCTCCCAACTGAGCCGAGTGACCCATATGCTTTCTGGCACCGTGGGGGACTGTTGCTGAATGAGGCAGCTGCTAGACATTTCCAAGCTTGTGATAATTTGGAAAATCATAAAGACATAAATTGTTTACCAGTTGAATAGAGAAAAGAGAGGAAAATAACAGGGAATGCAAACACCTGAGATATCTTTTCTCTGCTCCCCTGTTAGTAATGGTTCTCTGAGCAGCCCTTCACCTCCACAGCCACTGAGATGATTTTCCAATTAGCCAAACTTTCAGGTTGCCTCCCGTGAGCTCTGTGGAGAAATCACTGCTGTGTTATGCAACCCTGCATGTCATTTCCGCCCTTTCAACTCACTTTGCTGTCTGCTCCTCCTTGCAAAAACTACAAGAACCAGGCACAGGTTCATACCCAGACATGTCCTTGTACCCATGAAAATGCCAGAGAGCTGCTTTACAACAGTTGTAGCAATGAGGAACAAAGGAAAGCAAAGGGAGTTCTGCTTCTCTGTCTGGAGCTTGCTCTGAGTGATGGACCCCTGGGAATGCTACTGGATCAACACCAGTTGCAGGAACCGCTGCAGCGAAGATTTTGGACTCAGGGAGAGAATCTGCTGGTCCCTAAGCGAGGAGGCACCCAGTGAGCTCAGCAATCCCTTTAGCTCAATCAGGGCCATAGGGAACCCTGACTGTCCAGGTGAAATCTAAAGAAACACACTGCCTCATTTACAGCAGTGATTCCTTGCTCATGGGTGCAAATTGCCATAGCCTCACGGGTGGAACCTGCTCTGAGGTTACCTGGTCTATGAATACCAGCTTATTTAACACATTTTCTTTCCTGAATCTGCATTTCAGAGGCTTTCATGCGGCTTTTCCAATGTGGCCTGTAGGACCTTCTGTGCCTGCTAAAGTGCCCTGGCTGGAGAGGACCAGCATCTTCATACAGATTGTGCTGAGTTAGTCTTGGCATTGCAGCAGCACTAGAACTTCTCAGGTTTGCAGGTGCCCAACAGCCTGAACATGGATGGGAAACCTCCCTGAAAATGTATGGCCTATTCAATCAGGAACACTCACTGGATGTCCAGGTGGAGTTTTCTGAACTGTGTAGTCCAGAAAGTCAAAAGAAATGGCCAAATTACTATTGCTAGTCCAAAGAATTTACTAAAACCCCCTGCCTCGCTGTTGCTTGGCTTTCCCCAACCAAAGACTAACACGCAACCAGACTTTTTTCTGTGTTTAATCTTCCTGTGACTCAGAGAAATAAAATCCCAGGGACTGACTTTCACCTTGTTATTTTCTAAGGACTCAAGTCATCTCTTCCTTGGGGTCTGCAAGGATGTTCACTCCAGTGACATGCCTAGGCAGAGGAGTGTGCTAGCAACAGGATGAGAAATAACTATAAGGAGGCAAGTGTCACCTGCTAAAAAATACTGCTCTGTTCAGTTAACCTTTAAGTTTCCAACGAAACAGCCATCTCTTGTGTCCAGCGGGCAGGTGACGTACAGCCAGGCTGCCTGTGTGGTGGGCTCAGGGGGCTGGAGGGGAGATATTTCTTAGAGCTGTGAGCACAGAGTCAGGACATCACTTGTGTGGCTGGGGTATGGTCCGCCTTCATCGCTGCTGAATGCTGACACACGTATTAGCAACATGGAGGGGAATCTCTCAGGGGTGCCTCTCCTTGGGCACCAGCACTTGTACTCATGCACAAATTCAGTCATGCAAAGTGGCCTCTCAGCATGAGGCAAGTACCTGTTACTGGAGCGCTTTGAGGCAAGCTAAGGTTCTCATTATTTTCTAAGCCTGGTGACAGCGCTGTTGCTTCATCTGAGGCTGTTTCTCGTGCTTCTGAGGAGCTGACAGGAACCCACCCACTCCTAGTCCGTGAGGAGATCTCCTGAATAAGCACCCTGCAGCGATGTGCACTCCCGCAGGGCCCAGCTTGACCCCTGAATTGCTTTACAGACAAGGGCTGTATTCACACCACCAATAAGCAGCTATGAAAGGAGGATCTGGAGAATATCCTGGAGACTTACTCCTGGCTAGATCTGTGCCAAAGGCGAACTCACAGCCCACAGCAGCATCTCTACCCCAGGCAGCCTGTTCTAAATGGATACTTTTCTAAATGGAAAGCAAATAAAAGTGGCAGAGAGAATCTGGAGGCAGGGAAAGATCTCATCTATAAGATCAGAGATGTCTTGGTATTTCCTTTAGGTATGGAAATTGTAATTAAACTTTTCTCCTCATCCCTCAGTGGGTTTTGGTTCAAGCCCTGTAGGTCACTTTGATGAAGAGACAGTGCTGCTTTGCAGACCCCAGGGAGTAAATGGTTTCTCTGCTGGACTATTCGTTGTGGTAGCATTTAGCCACATTTCTCACACTGGCAACGCGTTCAGCCTGACCCAACAGGAACCTGTTGTGAAGAGCATTATTGCATAAGTACTGTAAATCACATTGGTCCTAGCAATGGGACTTGTGGGGAGCTGCTGTGCTGTGGGAGGGCAGAGTTTGGGAGAGGCATTGGAAAGCCAGGCTGCAGGTTGCTGGTGCTAAAAGTCCCATTACTAAAGATTTTGCCTGAGTTTCTTGGGCATAATGACATGCTTCCCACTCGTGATGCCTACTTTCCATGGGCTCCCAGAGCGGTGAGCCATGCCAGGTACCTCAAATGCTCTCAGATCTGCGTATTGAAGTTTCTCAGAGATGAATTACTGTGTGTAATTGCAATGATGGATAACGTGGCAAGGTATTGAACGGGGCCCTGGAGTCATTCAGGACCTACATTCGCTACTTTTGTTCAGATGGAAAATTAAATGATTCTTAAAATAATAAATGTGCACCCCGGAGAGAAATACTCTGCTGCTCCCTCAAGAGGTGCTGTGCTGTTCTTGTGTTGAGCAAGGAATAATGAAGGTAATTGAAAAGTTATTACTTTGGGGGCAAATTTATCTTGACTTGTATAGCCTTGCAAATACACTTGGCTGGTGAAGCAATCCATGTACTGCAACAGGGAGAAAGCTGTGCCTTAGAAAACCAGGCCACCAGATCTGGGGTCAGACTCCGCACCATCTTGTTCTTTGTGCGGTTAAAAAGGTCTTGAGCTAATCCCATGCCAACCATCTGTACGGTGCTGCCTGATCCACCCAGGGTGAGAGCGTGTAAGCTAAAGTGTGTCATCTGGTCTCAGGCAGGCTCAGACCTCCATTGGCCAGGCCATGGAGAAGTCACTAAGCTACAGGCAACGGGTCAGGCAAGCAATGTGCTTGGATATAAACAGCATCCTATGTGCTGTACGGGAGAGGTTGGCCCTAATCAACCCTTTGGCATTACTGAGTCACATCAAGGGAGACCACAAGGATTTGGCCATGCTTCCTCCTGCTGGTATCATCCATTCAGTCTCTTCCATGTAATTCTGTCTTCTCTGTGGTCATAGCTGAACAGTGGAGTAGAAGTGGGGGGGGAACCAGTGGGTATGGAGAGGACAGGCTGGACTATGTGACTCGAAGCACAGTCAGCTGAAGAAAGCCCCTCAGAAGTCACAAGGCCAATGTACAAAGTGAGGTGAATGGTCTGGGTTTGTCTGAACCTGAAAGCGAGAAGGACAAGGAGGATCTTGCTGTTGGCTTCATCTACCACCAAGGGAACTGAGAGGCTGGAGCTGGACTCTTGTCAGAGATGCCAGCAACAGGACAAGAGGCCATGGGCCAGGGGCATTGCCTACTAGATATAATGGAAAAAAATACCTTCATAACAGCGGTGTGGTCCCAAGCCTGACAAGTGGCTGGGGAATTGGTCTTTAATATCTGGAGATATTAAAAGCTCAGCAGACAAGGCACACAGCAAGATGACGTAACTTTGAAGTTGACCCCTTTGTGCAGGGGGTAGGACCAGAGACCTCCAGAGGTCCCATCCTGCCTCAGTCATGCTGCTTTTTTGGTGCTGATTAGTAAAGAAGAGGAATTAAACCTTGCTTGTTCTGCAGAGGCGAGGAAGCTGCAGGAACTTCAGTCTGCCTCACTGGAGAGTTGTGTCTCTAAGGTCCAGCTGCTGAGTACTTTCTTGGTGGTGCTAAAGGTTTGAAGGTTTTTTTTAATCTCTTAGACCAGGCAATGACAGTGACTCTGTCCCTTGCAGCTCAGCAAGGGGTGGGAGTCTCCTAAGAGATGGTGTGTTGGCTCTCTGAGATGTTCCCAGAGATGGTGCAAGAGCGGCTGCATGAACCTCCAGTGTGCAGGTGGCCTGCACACCCTGAGGAGAGAAAAGCAAAAGAAAACCAAAAGGGAAAATTTACTCCCCAGTGTCTGCCTGGAACTTGGTCAAACTGCAGGGAATTTCAAAGCAACACTTCAAAAAGGGCTTTTTATTTTTCCTGTTTGTTTTAAAAAATTAATGTAATGAAATGAAAATTTTCACATGTTGGGTTTGTTTTTTTAAAAAAGCTCTCAAATAATTAGAGTACTTAAAGTAAACAAGCTCTTCATGCTTTATTACCTGATGTGTATTATGGCTCCATTAATGCACTGTGACACTCCTGCCATTTTCAGTATTTCAAAATGTTCCGAAGATGGGACTCAAATCATCAACATTAATTGCCAGCAAAACAGAAATGAACTTTCTAAAAGCGAAATCATTTTACAGCTTTAATTTGATTAAGTCGTAAAGCTTATTGTTTCCATCTTAGCTGGACAGTAAAAACACAAGTAAAGTTAATATTTATTAATCCTAATGTGCAGGGCAGGTAATTACACCGCCCATCGTGGCAATGGGGACTGCATGACTCTCACTTGCTCCCTTGCCCTGTGTTTGCACACCCTTTGGGTAAACAAGAAAGAAAAGAGGGTTTGGTGCTAATTAGAGAGATGAAGTTCTCTTTCCAAACGGCTCCTGATTTCAATCGTGCGCTCAGGACTGTGGGTGCAGGTAGGTAATTTTACTGGGTGACAATGGCCAAAAACCAGGAGTGGGTGAGCAGCTCCATCGGGAGCCGTGACGCACACACGCAGAAGTACGTGTGTAGGCACACACACAGATGCAGACTCAAACACACTCTCTGTGTGGTAGTCATTTCCCACACAGAAATCTTTTCTTTCCACACTTCCAAAATAACTTTTTTTCCCCATGTTTTTTCTTCCTGTCCCTTTCCTTGCAGCCTCTGTGCAAATCCAGCTGAGACATGGAGCATCCTAACACCGTGAGCAGGACCAGCACTGTCACCAGCATGAGCTACGGGGCAGATGAGTCAGGGGCATTGCTGAAAGTTAAGTCTTGAGCTCAGGAACTTTTGGGGATGTTTCTGCCCTGCTGTAACTCTCCCTGTGCAGAACACAGGCAAGGGGACAGAGCAGAGGCAAGGGCAGGGCCTAGTGAAGCGTGCTGGCTGGCAGGGAAGAGAGGCTGCAGACCAGGAGATCTTTTGCTGCTGGTTCCAACCCACCTTAGGCCAGCTGTGTCTGGAAGGCTTTGCCTTCAGCAGTTTTACTTGTCTTATATCTGTAAATCTGCTCACTTCCACCACTGCACTGGGCACTTGTCAGCATCTCGTCTGGTAGACATTGGGAACTTCTGTAGGAAAGGTGCTTGTATGTGTGTAAGATCATGGCAGTTGCCCAGGGCGCATAAGTCCCATCCCTTTGCTAAGTCCCAACCACGCCATGTGCAGGGAGGTTTCCTGTCTCTGACTTGCCTGTGCCTGTGTGGAGCCCAGTCTAGCCACGGGGGCTTCACATGGCAGGCTGAGCATTCCCTACAGCCACACCATGTGTTCGAATGCCAAGCCTGGCTGGGACCTGCCAAGCCAAGGCAAGATTGACCCCACAGCTCTGCAGATCAAGCTAGCTGGTGGTGAGGAAGTATCAAACCTGTGACCTCTGGATCAGCACTGACCCAAATTAACACCAGCTACTTCCAAGATCATTTGTTCTGGGCAGGAGTGGATTTAGAAATTTTCTTGCCTCCTCTTAATCGACCCAGTGAAGAAGAGCCCCAGAGCATCACAAGTCTCCCATTTGATTTCCCCACCAAGCCTGCTCAGCATCTTGCAGGATTGGCCCTCCTGCATCCTGCCTTTTTATTGCTGACTGATTGTAATATAGGATTTTATTTTCCCTATAACGAATCTTGGGGCCCCCAGATGTTCTCCTCAAGTGTGGTTGCGTCAGCACTAGAGACTGAATGACTGATACCAGCAATTTTTACAGCTTGAAAGAAGAGAAATATGTGAAGGGGATTTAATTTAGCTCTAATATTGTGTCTTCATTTTCAAGACTCTACGAGAAAACAACTCTAAAAGGTTATTTTACAATGAGAGGAGGGAAAATTAGCCCGAGTGAGGGAGAGATCACCAAGCTGGCTTTCTAATATCGGTTCATTACAGAGAACACGTTGGCACAGCCGCTTCGCTGCTGCTGTTAATTTAAACCTGGATGATTAAAAGCTGTAATTGCAACATTTTAAATAAATGTCTGCTATCTGAATTATTATATTTTTAATTAGTGTGGCTCTGTCACATGCTTTTATCCCTCTAATTTATTTGTTTATACCGTATTTATTTATAATTCATTGATCTCCCTGACCCTGCTGTCTCCTGAGCTTACACTTAGGTCATGATTCCAGCTAATGGAAGAGGACTGGACCAGGAAAGAGCAAAAGGTACCAGGTCAGCTCTCCCTTACGAGTTCTTCTTCTTTGCCTCCCGACCCAGGCGCTCTTTCGCTCTTTGCACTTCCCCAGGGCTGAGGGGGAGGATGAACAGCCTGGAGGACTGGCTGTCTGGGAGGCAGGATGGGGGAAAACTGAATTGCCATCCAGCAAGCCTCAGGATGTGGCGCTGGCAGGAGCATCCCAGGACCCCAAGGCTTCATCCTGTGTATTAGGACCCTCTCCTTAACCATTGCATCACGGGTTTCTCTGACCCTGAAGGACTCTCTAAAAACATAAAATATCCCTGGCAGAAGGCGTGATTTCCTGGCAGGCTGGTTTACATCTGCTGGAAATAGCTCTCCCAGGGCACAGGCCCCCTCTTGTCCAGAACTGAGTGCAAAGCACATTTCTAAGCTTTGCTCTCTTTCTTAACACCACCTGAATGTGACTGTTTGGTAAAACCCAGCATAAGCACCTAGAGCCACGCGGGACCATGACACTCCATTGCATGCTGTTCTCTGCCAGGGGCAAGGAGGTGAGGGGCAAGACTAGCTTGTAGAATATCATCTCAATGTTCAGAGCACTCCTGATCGCTGCTTGTGATGTGCTGAGGGGCACGTGTGAGAACACTCTGAGAACATTCACAAGGCCCTTAGGAATCTCCTATCATGTAATATCCGCAGGACATGGACTGTCACATACTCTGACTTTGTGCTGCACCCACTATGGGACGTTTCTGACTGCTGGCAAGGGCCCTGAGGGGCTCCAATAACATGATGAATCACAATAAATAGTCTGCCTGCCTGGCGAATACTGCAAGGCTTCCAAACACTTGACTTTCCCCATTTTCTGCAGTCTTTGGAACACTTAAGGAACAGATCAGACCTTCCGCATTACAAAGAGAAGTACAGAAGTATAGATGAGAAGTCTGTCCCTGGCTGCAACATAATGCGTTGGCCTCAGCATACCAGTGGCTTTTCCTCTAGCACTGTGCCAGATGCAGCACTGCAGCGCGGCATGGGTCAGGAGGACAACCTTGTGATAGCATGTTGCCAGAGAGGCTTTTGCATAGGGAGTGCTATTACTGGGTGAGTTTTGGTGTGGATCGAGTGACAGGGCAGTAGATGGACAGCCCTCCCAGGTAACTGCGCTAGAATGATGTTGGTGCATCTGCACAGCATGTTCCCAGGACTTGGTGGGGAGGAAGCTATAAAAGCAGCTGCCTGTGGGACACTGGCTGCCAGCAAAAAGCGGGTACAGCACCGAAGAAAACCTCCTGGAACATTGTGTTTAGTTCCCTGACCTCACAGCTCAACAGAGGTATGCACTTACGTTTGGAAGGTCACGCAAAGTGCACCCAGTTGTGTTGCATATAAACTCCACAGGTCTGCTCCAGGCTCAAAGCTAAAGTCCTTTAGCACAAAAAGAGAGGGTGTCCGAAGGGCAGTCAAAGAATAGGAACTGTGGCAGATTCAGCCGTGTTTTCTTTGTGAATCCTCCAGCTCTCCAGACAGGAAATAGGAAACTAGATATGGGTGTTTCAGAGCCTGATTTCATGGGTATTGGAGCAGCCCCTGGCAGGTACAACAGTGGATGAAAGGAGTAGGTGAGGGGGTGGCCATGACTGCAGCAGCATTAGAAAGAATTACAGTCTGCAAACGAGGCATTTTGGCCACTCAGAAAGGACAATTACACTTTGAGATCTCTGGGGTGTGTTCTGCTTGTTGGCCAGACTGCGTATTCTTTTTTTTCTTATTTTAATTAAAAATATTGGTTTGCTATGTTCACCAGGCAGCTATCTTGCTCTGCCTGAGTACAAACACTTAATAGAATGTTGTAGTTGGTTGAATTGTCTATTTGTAAATAAGCCTTGTAATTCAGTGAGCTTGCTGTTAGACCCAATGCAAAGCTGAGGGCTCCCACCTTCAAGAACTTACAGGCAAGAGGGTTGTTAAAGACAAGTCACGGTGGTTTTACATGAGAATAGCAGCCTGGCTCCTGGGAAAAGTGGAAAGGATGGACTGAGATGAGGCATTGGCACACTGCACTTGTTCATAACAACTCTGCTTTCTTGAACTCTTTCAGTTTGACAAGTGGAGGTGGGTTTGAAAGCCTATGTCTTATTAATTTTACTCAAGAGAGAGCAGAAACTCGTACAAATCGCTTTCCCTAATGAACTTCCTGCTGCAGCCTTTCCTTTTGGTAGGCTCGTGGTGCAACTTATGGCCATTGTGCAGAAAGGCAGAGATGCTGTTTGAAAGCCTTAATCTCTTCAAGCAGCTCCAAGCTGGGAACCAGGGCACTGATGGTCTGATACATTACTAATCATGAATGTTCTGACTGCTAGAAAATGCCATGTCAGAAGGACAACTGTGGAGGTTTTCCAGGCAGCGTCGGCACCCCAGCTGGTTCTCTGCCCTGTGCCCTGGCCAGATTTGTGTGCTCTGGGTTCAGTCTTGCTCCAAGGCATTGGTCTCACCCACCTTATTTTTTTAAAGGCTAAAAAGTTGTGCTGTGAGACAGAAACAAGAAGACTCCAAGCTCTGGAAACAAGCAAACCCTATAGCTGGAGATTTTTCTTTATTGGTTTGTAGCTCACACCATCTGCCCATTGATGTGTGCGTGGAGGAGGGCTGGCTTGTTCTGAGGTCCTGGTGGTACTTCTGCTGGTGGTTCTTCATGGCCTCAGGGACATCACTGTTGTGCAGCCCTGGAAATGAGGGAGAAGTATGGCACTGGCATCCTTCGAGGGCAGCTGACAGTCAGGGACCTTGTCATGGGCTGTGTCACGCTCAAGGTTGCATTGCTACTGCAGGCGAATGGCAGGTTTTCCAGGTGCCAGGATGGCATCACATCCTTCCCCTTTATGGTACTCCATGGAATCCCCATTGATCTAAGGGGAGAGGCTTCCACCTCAGGGTACATCCTGAAGGGATGAGGAGGAAGATGCTCTCTGGTGTCCTGTTCTGTCTGAATGACGGCCAGGCTTTGCTTCACACAGCTCTGTAAGAAGCGGGAGAGGTTTTCTAAGAAAGACTCTAGCTTTCCCTCAGGTCATTTTTTCTTACATTCATATAACTCCTCTAGATATCCCTTCAGACTCTCCTTGGAGCAAAATTTCTGGAAGATGCTCTCTAAAACATCACCTGATTTGCCCTTTGCAACCTCAAGAGGTGTCCAGGGGACATCCTCCCCTGTTCCTGCAGGTGTTACATTTGCCCCCTGCTTGGCAGTAGGACTGACGAGGTAAGCTTCCACCTTGGCGCCAGCTGCATCCTCGGTCAAGGTGTGCAGATTCTCGCTCCCTTCAGCTTGTGCAAGCTGTGTAACAGAGGGTCCACAGGGGTCCACTGAAGGAGTTTCTGCACTGCCTCGATTTTTCCTTTGAGAGAACCTTCATGAATATATGGATATAAAGCAGGATTTCATCCAGGTTAATGGTGCTGATGGTGCCTGGGAGAAGCCATGTGATCCTCCACAGGCACTTGACCATCAGGTCAGAAAACTTATGTGGGCTGCCCTTCACAGCCAGGCTGCCTTGGAGGAGCTTCAGCAAGGCACAAAAAAATCCTCATCTGGTCAGATTTTTCCAACACTCTCTTCATGAGGACATTAATGGACTGTGTGAGCTTCTGACACTCCTCTAGGTTTACACCCGGGAAGCCTAGCATTAAGGTAAAGAGATTGTTCGTTACATCCTTAAGCACTTCCACTGAGGCCTCCTGAGACAATTTTTTCTCCTGAAAGACAGTAACAGGCCTGTATGACACAGTTATATCACAGAATGATTTGTTCCTTTCCCCATTTCTTATCTGCTTCCTTCTGCTGTTTGATAAACTTGAGTGATTGAAAACTGGCTACAAGAAACTCATTAATGTGCCCAGACATGGATTCTACTTCATTATTCTGTCTCAGGATCATCTCAGTTTCTTTCATTGACTGCATGCTGGTGTCAGTATCACCATTGCTAATGTGACAAATAAGGGAATTAATGGTGGAGGTGACGTTATGATGTGTCATGAGTGTCTGAGGAGATAGGCAGGATTTGGAATTGAGGGGTCATTTCTAACTGAATTCAGTCTAAGGTAACGGTATTTTCTGGAGACCATCCTGATTGCTTGCTGGCCAACAAATGAAATTTCCTCCTGAGAACGGGTAGGCTTTAGCTTTGAGGGTGCTTCTCCTGTATACTAGCAGGTGACTTTAGACCCTGTGTTTGAATGATGCTGAGGTTTCACACCAAAATGCTTTGCTGAAGAAACTCTTGGCGTGCCAGGTTCCTGTTTTGTAATTTGTCCCAGCACTCATATGTTCTTCAGGAATATCCCCAACCATTTTGAACAGGGCTTCCCCATGAGTTTAGCAAGCCGTGACCGCAATGTTTAGAGCAGCACTATGAACCTCACTGTCTTGGTCTCCAAGGAAGGCAACTATCCTCTTCATGGCTTTACTAGGGCTCCATGCCCAGTAAAAAAGCCATCCAAACTACAGGATTGCATTTGACAGTCAGTCCAAGATTTTGGAATGAATCTTGGAATTATTCTGTGAGGAGGCCAACAACATAGCTGTCTTTGCAGTCCAAGGCAATGAACGTGTCCCTGCTATAGCTGTCAGGGCTCCCTGAGTATAGTTTTTGATCTCCCATCATTTACACCACAATTTCCAGGACAATTTGAGCAGAGGTTCTGGAGAAGTCCCCTTTCTGCACTTGCAAGGTGATAGTGCAAATTTTTTTCTGCATCACCTGGATCTTTGTTTCCTTGTGTCCTCATGGCAGCAGTCTCATCAAGCTTTGGCATGGTATCTCATTTTTCTTCATCTCCCTGACAGTATTCTGAAGGTATCCACACTGGAAATCCTCTCTTTCCAGTAATTTCTTTCCAAATATATGCAGGTTTCAGAAAGAACGGTCACTGCCTTTTCCTCACGCTCTCTGCTCAGGGCTCCGTTGCTTGACCCCAATTTTCCTTTTTGCTGTTGGCCTCTGTCCTTCCAGGGATGGTGGGGTTTTTATCTTCCAAGGACCCTAAACCAGAAGCAAGAGATTATTATTGGGCATATCCTGCCACTAGGCCGTGCTGAGGGGATGGAGATGTTAGGGCAGCGGCTTTGGGCATGTCCTAGCAGGATGCATGGAGCCAGGGTGCATGGAGGAACAGCCCGCAGGAAGCCACACAGGTGCGGTGGTGTCCCATTGCACAAGCAGATACTGCTCCTCCTGCAGGGTGAATCTAAGACTCCAAGGTCCAGGACCACTTCTTGCAGCTGGGAGAAGAAGACATCAGCACAGGTAGTATTATCTCCAGGTCCCATTGCCTCCAGGGGCTGTATATTCAAGCTGTGGAAGATTCAGTCTCCTGCAGCCTGGAGCTCTCATGTCTGGAAAATGGTGAATGCCATACACTGTGCCAAAGTGCCACCACCACAGGGCATCAGGTCCTCTGAGCCTTTAACTGGATGTAGCTTCTCCTTCCCGTGCCCCTGATGTTGCTGCTTAGACTGTGAAGTTTCAGAACAGCAGAGTGAATAAGGAGTTATTTCGGATGCTCAACAACAACAACAACAACAACAACATGCTGAGGGAAGAAGATCTGCATGGAATCAATTTCTTACAGGTTGCCATTAAAATGAACCCCACTGCATTTAAGCCAAGATAGAAGGGTTCACTTAGTTTCATGTTATTTAACTTTCTTCTAACTCATTACAAATTGTCAACTCTGACATGAGAACCCTTTAGAAATGAAAAGCAGGTACTTAATGTGGGGAGAAAGTCTTTGTCAGTGCAGCAGCACTGCCTGCATCCTGATGCAGCTCTGGTGCCCGAAAGTGCTGCTCTGTGGAAAGCCCCTCTTTGCAGAACTCCTGTCTCCAGTGCATTTCCATGTGGTGAGATCGTAGCCAGAGCTTGGACAGCGCCTGGCACAGAGGACACCCATCCTAAGCATCTGCTCTTGCAGATCTAGACCATGGATAGGGCAATCTGTGCTCTTTGGCTCTCTCTGCTGGCTGCAGTGCACCCCATTCCTGGGCTGGTGCTCAGCAATGTCCCCCCAAATCGCACCCTTTGGAGAACAAGCTGGCATGGGGAGCAGAGATGCAGGGAAAGAAATACTGTGTTTGAACCTCTGGGAAGAATCACAAACCCTGACAAGCACAAGAAATAAAATAGGGAAGAAAAGAGGCAGCAGTGAAGATTTACTATAGAGCCTTGCCAATGTGACAGCCAATTTCCAGGGGCATCTTTTTTCTTCCTTAAACCTCAATCCTAAGAGAAAGGAGACATTTTCCTTAAAGAAAGAACACAGAACTATGTAAGGGAGCAAAGGCTCCACCTTGGGGCACAGCTTATTGCCCAGCCTGGAGCAATTCACCCACTTTTGCTCTGTGCCCAGGGGAATCTCCTGACAAGGGCTCAGGGACTACAAGGGAGGGTCCGAGTGCATCTCTCAGCTCACCTTCCAGGAATGCTTTGCCAGAACTGGAGGCCAGGAGCGTTTCCTCCCTCCACACCGAGGAGCATGGTTGGCTGCTGGCAGCTAGAGCCAGCTGCATGGAGCATGAGGCAGGCAGTGGAGAGCAGTGGGAGGGATGCTCTGGCATTGTGTGCAGGACCAAATCCCTCTCTCTGTGATCCAGCAGCCAATGCAAGTGATGACCAAAGTGTGAATTTCAATGCAGCATTTTACTC
>NW_010398345.1:136947-142651 GCF_000710305.1 Buceros rhinoceros silvestris
CCCAGGGAAATCTCTTTGTGCGAAATACTGGGGACCTCATTAAATTAATTTTGTTAATTGAATAACCAGGTGTGTTTCTTTGTCAGATGGGGTTGGAAATATTAGTTCATGGCACAACTAACATTTGTACTATATGTATGAGAAAAACGGAACTTGGGGATTTTTTGTGATATTGTTAAATTTTTTTGTGTGTTTGTGCTCTACAAGTTGTTTATGGGGTATGTCTCCTAAGACTGGGATCCAAAAATCTTCTGAGGTACTCACAGTGTCTGGCCAAACAGCTATTCTTAGAAGAGAAATTAGGTGTTGACAAAAAGTAACAAATAATTGCCTAATAAAACAAAGGAGAAGAAAATGCTTGGTATAAGTGAGCTTTATTGCATTACTCTGGTGAGAAGCCATCAAAGAGTCAGAAAGTGTTTGGAGAGCAGAGAGTACAGTCTGTTCCTTTATCATAATAACTTCTATTGCGTAGGTACCGCTTTTCTCACCCTGGTCAGTAAACGTCCTGCTGCTTGGCTTTCAGAGAATTAGGACTCAGTCACAGCAGTGGGTGCTGCTTTCCCAACTCCTGGTGCTGACCCACACAGGGGCTGGGGTTGATCTGGGGCTCCCTGGAGGTGCTGGGATTAGGTAGAATGACAGGGAAGAAGATTCCTGTCGTGAGAGCAGAGTGCTGGGTATCTGGGATGCTGCCGGTGGCTGTGGATCAGAACGGTGGTGTACTGCTTGCTAGGAGCTACAGAGGCAGAGAAAATGCGAAGGCAGCACAGAGCATCTTACAGGCTGTTCTGCATGAAAGGCAATTGTGCTCATGGGTCCAGGCTCTTGGTCTTTTCCTCGGAGCCAAAAGGAGTTAGCTGGTGACAAAGCGGACCCAGGCTATGAAATCTGGATGCCACAGCTAGGATTGCTTCAAGCTACCTTTGGGTAGCTACCTTTGGCCTTTCTTACCAGTTTGAGCTGCACTTAAAAATTCTGGCCTGCTTGCTAGAGCAAATGACCCCCCCCCGGCATCATTAGTCGGAGAGTTTGCTGCTGGGGATGGCTGTGAAGCTCATCACTGACTTTCCATCAGGGGATGTGTGTTTCCAGGCCTTATACAACCTTTTCTGGTTTTCATTAAAAACGACTCTTCAGACTGCAGTTTCAAGCCCTTTTACGTGGTTCCTCACAGACATTTCTTTGCACTGCCTCAGATGAATCACCGGGTTGAAGGTACCTGCTGGAATGGGAATTGCTCTGGGTCTGCCTGTGACACCAAGTGCAAGAGGGGAGATGAATCAGAGTGTGTGGATCATCTCAGCCCCTAACCTCCCCCAGGAGAGGAAGCCTCAGTTCTGAGCTGCAGAGAACACCTCCTGAAAACCTCTCACAAAAACTGCTCTCCCCTTTGGGACCCCTGGCCCGTGGGAGCTGATGGTACTTACATGCTCACCCCAGATCCAGCCTTGCCCAGCCTGTGGCACACTTCCACGGCTTTATGGCCAGGGATTAAACTGAGCCATTTAATCTCCTCACCCCTTAATTCCCACCTATCAAAGAGAAACAAATCTTTCTCTGTTTTTCTAGTCTTTTAAACTCAGCAAGGCAAGACCATCTCTTGCATTGTGTTTGTACGGCTCCAACACATGGGATTGCTGGTGCTGCTGTGGCATAATTATGCGTGGTGATAGTGTATTTAATGCCCTGGGAGTCATATTCCCAAACTCCAGCAGCTCCTGAAATAACGGAAAGAGCAGGTTTGTCTTTCTGCCTCTGAACTGAGGACATTCATACATGCCTACATGAGTATATCTTCATTTAAGCTTCACAGAAGCTGCCATGACGTGATGCCAGCTGTATTGCTGAAACGGGCTGGTGTAGCGTGTGAATCACTGTCTTTAATTCCTGCTTGTGCTTGAGGATCATCCGCATCTCTGTTTCTGATGAGTTTCACTCCAGCAATTGGCAGGATTAAACTCCCTTTGGAAGCACTGGCTGAGTATATTGACCAAGAGGAAAAGCCTCCAGCGAGTAGTGGTCTATTTATATCCCATGAAAGATGGTGCATAAGAATATTCAAGCCCCCGGCGCTTCCACCCCTTTTCTGTTCCTGTAGCCACTGTCTTGAGGCTGTCTCAGCATTGAACAATTAGCTGCTTTTTGAAAGCTAAGTGGAGCCTCAGTCAAGACAGAAATGAGCAGCCGGGAACGGGGAGGTCTCTGCTTTACTGAATCCCCTAAAATCTGCTCCCTTGATGATGCACAGAAGCAGAGGAATCAGACGTGGGCTCAGACTGTTTCTCTCTCCTCAGAGAGTCTGTCTGCACACTTTCAGATGGATTCGTATTCTCACCCTGTCTGCGTTTTGGGCTGAGAAATGACCTACATTACCTGCGCTTCTCAAATGTGTTTTTGGAGGCTTCTCCCCTTGCCCTTCTCCCAAGGGTGAGTTAATCCTGCACCCTCCACAGCTGCACCAGCCAGAGAAATCCAGGGGGTGAAAAAGGGTGCCCTGTGTACCAGGGCTCTCCCCCTGTGCCCCCCGCCCCGAAGCACTGGGAGGATAGTCATCCTTCCCTGCCCAGTCTGCAATGCACCCAGCTCCAGTACAGAGGGCAGAAACCTTAACCTCACCAGTGGCAGCCCAAGAGGGGCGCTCGAGAATGAGGACATGCGTTTCCTCTGTCACACCACAAAACCTATCCTTCTTCCAAGGGAGGAGGAGAGGAGGCTCCCAGGAGCTGGGGAGCTGCAGGGTCATGTCATGGCAAGGCTTCTCCAGTGGGTGCAGGATCCAGCTTCCTCGGCAGCAGCCAGGCAGGGAGCAGGCAGCCCTGCCTGCAGCACAGGCAGCAGCTGCAGCTGCCCAGCTCCTGGGAGAGAAGGCAGCATCCAACCCTGCCTCTGGGCTCGGAGAGGCCAATGCCAGCAGCTCCCCTTCCCAAGCATGTGCCTGCTGTCCTCGCCTGTTGCCAGTCGGCTGCAGAGCAGCCCGGCTGAGCCCTGCAGTGAATGAGCGTTGCAGGGCTGGGATTTCACGTCGGCATTGCTACAGTTCCCAGTGACAAGGGATTCGCTTGTGCCCAACTCGAATCTAACAAACTCCTGCCCACTGGGAAAGGAGGCGCAGACTAAGAATAAAGGCAATGGCCCATGAGCCATCAAGAACAATATCCCACAGAGAGCTATGCTCAGCGCAGAGCAGAGGCAACTTCACACACCCTCAGTTGGGGAATGCACCTCCACCGAGGTCACGCTCAGCCCTCCACCCGTGAATGTCTCTGAAATACCCCGTTTTTCACTTTTCCTTCACATATGATGGCTACAAAATATTGTTTACCTTTAATCTCGAATGATTAATTTCTCACCCAAGTGAGACCTGTCCCCCGTGCAGGACGCATGCTTCACGTCTCCAACTCACCCACGATTGCATCTCACCAACCAGCACAGCTGAAAAGGGAAGAGGCTCCGAAAAGCACAAAGGATTTCTTTTCCGTTGAGAGAAGCACATCTTTTTCCTGACGCTGTTTCCTACCCTACTGAACCTCCTAATATTGCCTTCAATGGTGATGCAGTGGGTAGAAAAACTGCTGTAACCAGTTTATTAGATGGAGAGGGGCTGATGGCATGGGGTTAACATCTCAGCTTTACAGGGATGTGAAACCTTCCCCTGAACAGCAGAACAAAGGAAAACTTCCCAAAGGAATCCCAGAAACAGCATTTGAGGCAGGTAAGAAAACCTTTTAGTGTTTGTGGCTGAGAAGGGAATCAGGTACGTGTGGGGTAAACTTGTGCTGCGAACTGCTTTCATGATCTTCATCGCTTGGACTACACATCTGTGATTTATAGTGATGCTTCTGGCGATGGGTGTAAATCCTCTAGACTGACTGAAGTGCCAGTGCTGTGGATTCGACTCAGTCACAATTACGGGGATTTGATACCTGAAATATCACTGTGTCTCTAGTTCCCTTAGAACAACCACAGCAAAAGAAAAAAAAAAGTCGCTCTAAGAGGTATCGTATGTGTGAGCATATGTGGACATGTGGATGCCGTTTGCTGCTGCGCTGAGACGAGCGGCATGTCAAAGACAAGCAGCCTGAGAGGTGACTTAAGTTTACTCATTGACCACCAAGTCTCACCATCACCATTTGAAACATAAACTTTATTGCAACAAAGAATTAAAAATAGTACATCTGAAAGAGTTGCAGAGTGCATGTCATTAAAGAACTAGTCAGAAATCACAACTCAAGCAAATCATGTACAATTGGAACAGAAAGTTTTATTAAAACAACTGGAAATCAAACTCAAATTTTCCTTGTTTAATTTCACCATAACCGTGGATTGTGTATTTACAGTCTTCGCCTCTTGTGGTGAAGGTTCTGCTCAGGGTGGGGGGGCTAGGAAGAAGGCAGGGATGGATGGGGAAGAGAGATGGATTTCAAAAGCTAACAGGATGTGAAAGTTTTCCAGAAGAAGTTCTTGCAGCCTGCTTTGCGTTCTCGGGGCGCCAGAGCGGGGTTTGAGTTAGCCGAGCGCTCCAGCTCCAGTCTCACTTCATCCTGCTCACCCCCTCGGGACAAGTCCTCAGACTCCAGGGCTTCATTTTCTGTCTGGCTTGGCTCTGAGAGCAATTCTGCCAAAAAGTACTTGGCCAGTTCCTTGGGGGAGAAGAGCGAGAGAGAGAGAGAGAGAGAGAGAGAGAGCACAATTACTCCTTGGCTTTTGGGGGCTCATCACTTTGTCCCTCTAAGAGACCTTTGTGCCCAGATTGGACATGCAGGACTCCAGGGGAGAAGAGGAGCCCTGGCTTTCTGCAGAGCCCAGCCTGACAGCTGCTACACACCATCTGCACCTATGGAACAAAGCGGAGCAGAAGAGCGCTGACATCTACCTGGTATGGGGAAGGGACTGCTGTCTTGGCCGTGGTAGGGAATGAACTCATCTGAGCACTACATCACCTTCCCTTCCCACTGCTCCAGCACACCATGCTGGGCTCAGGGAGGATGCCGCAACGCTGCTGCTAAAGCCACCAGGGAAAGGTATTTGGGGGACCTCACAGTGGAGGCTGAGTTGGGTCACCCTCTCACTGGGGGTTATCTTTTGTCTTGTCTTGAGGATAAGAACACCCTCCTGCTGCACCGGGGCAGCTGCCTTGGGTCAGTGTCCCCGAGAAGCCCTGGAGAGCTTCATCAGGAGCTTTGCCCTCTGCCCCAGCAGAAGCTGCTTCTCGTCCCGTGCCAGCACCCAGATGGGCTGGGTTTGGGTTGGGAGGTTGTCTCTCCTTCCCACCCCCAGCTGCCCATCCTGTCCCTGTCTCCCAGCAGGGAGCCAGTGGTTCTGTTGGGGAATCGGGATCTGTGGCAAGCAACTGGGGACACTGAAATGGGGCACTGGGGATGTCCAGTGAGGAACTGGAAGTTTGCACTGAGGGTACTAGGGTGCCCAGTGGGGAACTGGAGGTGTCTCTAGCAAGGAAGCTAAGATACGCAACGGGGGTGCCAGGAGCTCTGCTGGGAAAGTGGAGGGTCTGCATCTGGGAAACGGGGTTTTTTAGAGGAAAAGGGGGGTCTGCAGTGGAGAAGCAAGGGTCTGAAGCGGACAAGCGGGGATCTGCGGTGGAAAAGCGGGGATCTGCAGGAGGGCTGTCGGGGTGCCCGAGGGGTGCCCGAGAGGTGCCCGGAGTGGCCGCCCCGTCGCGGGGCTCTCACCTGCTTCCCGG
>NW_010398346.1:0-20118 GCF_000710305.1 Buceros rhinoceros silvestris
TTATTTATATATTTTTTAATTCCTAGTTTACTTTATTAAGGGATTTTCTTAAAGAATATTCTGGTCTTTACTATAGCTTAGTGGTAGTACATTTTGCAGTACAGAAATTATTTACCTTCTTACTTCTAAATTTATTCATCATCATATCAAAGCATGGAATTAATTGCTTTTTGTCCTCTTGCCTATTAATTTTATAACTGGCTAGAGTACCTACAAGGAAAGGCTAGTAGATAAATATTCTGCTGGAGTAAATACAGAAAACTGGTGAATTGATTGAAGCTTTCCTCTATTGAAATAAATTAAAAAAAAAAATCAAACACACAAAATCACACACAGAGCTGGGAGAAGTGAGAGTTCTTTTTAGCACGGCTGTAGGAAGCTGGCATGGGCTAGGGTCATTAAGCCAAACACTTGTAAATGAGCAAATTACTTGCTCTTATAAATGGCTGAAACTCTACTGCAGTTAGTGAAGCTGCCCTGTACTGGACTTAATCCAATTTGTAACGGCAAAAAATATTGGCTCTGAAGTGCTTGTGTATTTTCCAATGCTCCTGAGAATGAGAGGAGAGGTATAGATGACAGGAGGAAAGGCTATCTGCATGCAAAAAATTATTGCTGTTATTGAAGGTTGCTGTTATTTTCTGTTTCAGGTCTTGTTTTAAACTCAAGCAAGCATTTATGCAACTGCCCAAAAATTTGTGGAAACCTGTTATGGTTTTCTTTTCTGCATGCATATTTTATGTGGTTTTAACTGATTGTTTATGGGATGGTATCGTCGGTCCTGCTGTATAGAGTATTTGTCTAAATCTGCCCAGACTCTCGACCCTACTGATAGAGTAACCACTACAAAAGAGAGACTGTGCTGATCAGCATTTTATGGAACATGCTTCACATTTCAGTTCCTTGAAGTAATCAGTTATTAGACTGATGCATTCTTCTTTTTGAAAACCTTTTCCCCTTAGTAATCACATTTCCATTATTTTCAACGTGCATATTTTATAGATATCTAGATAATATTACTTCATGTATGATCCACTTTGGTAAAGAAGGCTCTCATGCTCATTTCTTGAATTTTTTTTATGTATCATTCACTTGAGATACTTCTCTTTCTTTCCAGAGCTTGTTTTAGCCATTTCTCTTTTAATCTTTATAATTGCAAGCCAGTTGGAAAGAGTTGACAGGTAGCATTTCTTTTCAGAAATTAAGAACTGAACTTTTCTCTGTTTCTCTCTGCAGTAGTTTTTGTTCTGTGTTAAAGTATTGAGAATGTTGATAAACACACCCATTCAGTAGCTGATCTAAGGATTTGGAGAGCCACAACAGAAAAAGCTAAAGCTATGAATGGACTGATATCTGAATGGTACATCACATCCATAGATAAGCAGTTGAGTTTAGCTTTATTTCCATTTTATTATTCTGGAAAGAAAATCTCTGGTGACAATGTACTGCAATTCACCAAGCCAGTCGATGACCTTTTCTTCTTTCCAGCATGTTTCAATTGCATCCCTTCTCAAAAATGTTAAAAACAAATCAGCAATAGTTGTAAAAGGTTCCAGGTCCATTTATGTTGTTATGTCAGGTCTGGTGATCTTGCTTTCAGCTCATTCCGCATCAGAAAGCTTACATGAAGCAGAAGCCAGTTCTTGAGAGTGGGACAACTCAAATGAAACTTCACATTATCCAGAGACGCTGATGCAACTTTAACTTTCTTTTATAATCAAGTAGCAATCATTAATTTGTTGTTGGCACAATGACAGCCAATACAATCAGAGATTACACTCAACGTTCCTTGTGCGACAGGTAGTCTAATAACACAAGATATTTGACTCCAATTAAAGCCGTCAGACTTCACCAGGGCTGACAATTAGCAAAAAGATCCTGAAAGCCTCCAAGTTTTACTTGCCATTAAATCTTTGTGTTCCCTCTGCATTGCAAACTAAATGCGCCCATGAAGTGCAAAATGGAAAGTAAACTGCAGAACAAGAGAAAAAAAGAACAATGTCTCAGAGTTGTCAAGGAATTGAAAACTTGACCAGTACGGAAAGAAAAGTGCCTCCTCATGTATGGAGTAGCATTCAGGAGATGGATGGCATTGTATTTCTGTTTTTTTTTTCCGTAAACGTGATGTTTTTTATCAATCAACATTATTAAGACAAGTCTGAACAGGAGGCTGTGTTAGAATGATTAAGAAAGGAAAGGGTAAAGATGTCATCTAGAGAGCATTACCAGTTATCTTATTTTCTACTTACAAAAGCTATGCAAGACTTTGAAACACCTTGGTGGGGGAGAAGGGTATTTTTAGACGTGTAAGTTGTTGCAGCTGAATAATCAGGATTAAACAATGAAGAGAACAATTTGCAAGGACTCCTGGGTAACTTATGCACTGATGTTCCACTGGCTTTCAGGGGAAACTAACTACTCAAGTGACTTACCACAGAATTCATCTCCCTGAATTCAGGCTCCTGAAATGTAGGTGTGTAGTAGTATACAAAGAGACTCTCTCGGTATTTTTCACAGTCAAGTGAGACAAATAAGCCCCAGTAAAGAGGTTTTGTCACCCCTTTTATCTTCAAACAATTTGCCCTATATAGATTCTCATTTCTCGCAACAGGTCACAAAGGGTGCAAACAAAATTTCAACAGCTAGCTAGTTTTCAATGGCTAAAGCTGGCTGAAATACATCCTCCTGCAAAGGATTTTGGGAAGAATTAATGCGTAAGTTAGATTTTGTTTTGGGGGAGGAGAAAGATAAGTAGTCTTGAGGTAGATCCACCAGCAACCAATAACCCCAAAAGGGCTTTGAATGTAGAGCTCAATTTTGCTGAAAAAAATAACAGTAAAAAAATGTTATACAACAGAGAAAATTTGGCATGTTGCAAATATCTCTTGTTCATCTGCTGTTTCCTTGCCCAAAGCACTTTTTGCAAGTTCGGCCTTACTCCAGCAATCTTTCCATCACTTTCTTCGTTGCAGTAGTTTGGCAGAGTCCCCTCTAGGTCCCAGGTAAAAAAATTTCTGTCACTCACTTGAAAGGAAAGTATTTTTTAAATTTCTTCTGAATGACTGATAGATCTGCTATAAATTTAACAGTGCCTGGTGCAAGGTAATCACCATTTTTAAAAGCATCTCCAGAATGTCGTCTCTTTGTCCCTGGGATAAGCACAGCTTTCGTGTATCTTCACCGTTTCAGGCAAGAGGTATAAAAGCATCTCTTGTTCTCTATTTTGATGTTTCTGAGAGTTACTGCAATTCAACAGGCAGAAAAATGAGAATTTGTGAGAAGATGATGCTCCATTAAAATGTGGGTTTAGACTGATTCAGTGAAAAACCTTGCAACCAAACAAAAATATGATGAAAAATAAGAAGCCACACTGAATGTGACTTTTGAGGCTATATACAACCAAGATGGTGAGGAGGAGACTGGGAACTTCCATGTGATTAGGAGTGCTGCTGAAACAAAGGATGAGCCTTTGAAGCTTTTCTACACAGTAACTCTAAAACAATCCTTGTAACGTCATTTGCATTGTAAAGTCATCACCCAATCATTCTGTGTCATTTGTCTATAGTATTTAAGTTAAATTTGACTTAGGAATTTCAACTCCTTGTTTAAGGACAGTGCTTTCTTGTCTGTGAAATTATCCTCTAACTTTCCTTGTTATTTGGAGATGTTCCCATCTTTATTACATATTTGGTGAATCGACTTTCATAAACAATTATGGTATGCCAGTCAGAAACCATGGCACTGCTCACAAGTTCTTTTGTGCAAATATGACACAATTTGCCATATTTTTATAGAGGGGATTCCATACATACAACTTTATATATTTAAAGATATTTTGTTCATGCATTGAGCACTGTCCAACATAGACATTTTTTATAAATCTATCATTTTTGCTTTGGTTACAGAATTTTCTGTGAACATTACCACATATTTTACCATTTTTCTGTTAACCACATTCATATTTTGCAAGTATTTACTAAATTGTTTTTTATTAAAATAATTAAAGAACAAGGGTTCTTTTCATTTTTCTCCTTTAACACGTAATTATTCATGGTGTTTAGTTAGGATCTTAAGCTGTACAACATTTTTTCTAATTATTTACAGGGTGATATAAATGCTTAACATCTATTGTGAAAAAGAAATGCCAGGAGACATACAAAGACAAAAATGAATAATAACATATGCTTAAATGGTGATTTTTATTGGGATTTGTTAAAAGTTTCATAAGTTTCATACACCATTGTTTCAATTCTCACGATTAGCTGAACTCTTAGTAACACCAGCCCAATATTGGAAAAATGCATGTCACTTTGTACAATAATTATAGAATCATTTTAATAAATATATGTGTACCGGGCCCTGGCACAAAGAAAAATCTTACAAAAGAGAAGTCGTTTTCAGTGCTATGTTTATTGCTTGTCTATCCTAGTCACAGCCTAACTCCTTTGCCCGAGGGAGGCATCTTCACCTACGACTTGGCACAGGGTGAACTTAACATATGGACAGAGGTGTAAGAAGCCAGCAGCCACTACTCTATGTATAGCGCGTTTGCTGATGAAAGGATTCTCAGACAGGAATTTTAAAACCACTGTCAATCCTAAAGCTATAAATCCTTCTTTAAACTAATACAGCACTGCTAATTCAGCTTTGAGATACTGCCACTTCAAAAAACGGTAACTTCCAAGCTATGCCAGGAAAGCTTTTATTTTGTATTTTTGTTCTGTCATGCATATAAGCTGCAATGAGGAAACATACACAAGACTTGAGACTTTGAACATGAGTCTTCCGTTTGTCCCTGTGCAAATATCCCTTACTAAACACAGCTGAAAGCCGAAGCTGCTGGGACACGTTTGGAAAACAGGCCAAATAGAGTGGTGTCGTTTCACCACAGATAGATGTATTCATGCAGCAGACAAAGGCGGTTTAAATCTCGGTGTCCACAGAGGACATCAGCCCTTCTGAACTGTCACATTCAGACAGGGTCAAGAGAGACAGAATGAACTGATTGTTTCAAATTTCTTGAAGATTCTGCAGAAAATCCACTTATTACTCCCAAATCCTTTTTGTCTTTAGAGTCAAAGGATCACGTACCGAGCCTGATTGGTTCTGTCAAGAAGAACAGGACTTTCGTATTATCCTTAAACATCTGTGATAAATATTTGATCTGTGACATTCTGTTTCTGGGGCATATTGCAAACAGGGATGCTAACAAGAAAACTTTCTGATTGTAATCCAAGCCCTGCTAAGCACTTTTGGAAGCTGTAGAGGATGCTTGTGCATTTCAGAGCAGAACACAATCTCCATGGAAGGGAATAAAGCCGTGTTGTCAGAGAATATTGTGGCTTTTTTATCCTATGTCCTCATCATATCCTTGGTTCCAGTGCTCTGTAGCAGTATTCTAGGCACCTGTCCTCTCCCTCCTCTGGTACAGTCACTTACAAAATGTTGCAATAATTTTTTTTTTTTAGTGTACGATGTTTAATAAGTGTATTAAGATTGCTATTTTTATGGAATATTTGTCATAACAGTTTTTATCCATGAAATACATTAAGAAGTATATACGGGCCTCCATCCATAATGGCACATTTATAATGTAAAAGATAATACAATCAAATTAGATCATCATTGAGTGATACTGAGCTTTCAATATATAATATTTTAACGAAAATTAAAGAACATTTGATAACCTGGAAAAAATATTTTTAGTGCTGAATGTGTATTTTATTATTTACTTTTAGTTCCGAGCAATTATTATTCTTTTGCAAATGTCTTTCTACATTGCTTTGAATTTCTTTGGAAATCTTTTGTGAAATATCAAGTTTCTGCTTGTGGTGTCGTTACTGGAGACAAAATTTAAAATGCTGTTTCTTTGTTTTTTTCTCAGTGGCTTCCTTATACGTCACAATGTTTGCTACACAGCGACTACCAGCAAATAGTCAGCCACAGGATTTAATTGATCATACCACAGCCTATATGAGAGAGCTGTTGGGATCCTTAAGCACATCCAAATTTCCTTTCAACATTCTAGACAATTAGGAGGACAGGCAGTGCTGAAAAAGAGCAAGCTAGTCCACCCATATGCTCTGCTGCTCCTGTGCATGGTGCTTTGCTGCACGCTACCAGCCTGCGTCTGCTCTTCCTAAATTCTCCATGAACACTTTGAGCTTGAGCTATGGCTTGTCTGTAAGACACCAGTATGTTTGGACAAAAGCTGATCACTGCGCCTGGCAAGCATAAGCCCTCTCACCAACGTGCTCTTATCTCTGTTGTGTGGATCTACATTGAAGAAAAGGGTAAAAACAGTGAGAAATGAGCTTCTGACCTAATGCATAGGCTTTATTGAGAAAGTTTCATAAGAAGGAAATAGCCTTAATTCCTCTTACCTAAAGAAAACAGAGTGTGATAAAAACAGGGGCAGCAGAACTAGTAAATGAAGAATACAGGTGATAACAACACAGTTTTAAAAGAGAAGTATCCTGTCTCCAGAAATCTCATTAGGATAAATGATACCTTTTCTCACTAGGGATCATTTTGAGTACATTATGTTGATAATGACTTATTTTTCACTTATTTAAAGATGTCTATTTTACGCTTCCTGATGGAAAGCAGCTTCCTTTTCCAGGAGTCTCCTGAGCATGGAAAGCAATAGTACAGGTTGTTCTATCTGAGATTTTTGGCAAGTTGTTTAACAGCTTTTGCTGAATCACATTTTAAAACTTGACAGTGACTTAAATGACCATGAATTTAAGCTTTACTCCTAACATACCATAATGTCATAACTCTGTTCAGCAAGGCAGTGATGAGCAACTTTAAGCAGTGCAATGCACTCTCTGCGTGCATGTAGTCCCTCATCCCTCCTTAATAAGCTTGCAGAGATATATATTGTACAAGGCACAGCAAGCCAGGGGAAAAGCACCCCATTAATCTCCAGCAACTGGAGCAGTTTGTTTTGTAATGAAATTTTGTTCTGTCTTTCTAATACAAACTGGTGCCTGTTTCCTATTACTTTTTAGGTTCAATTGAAGAGATCTTTGATAGAAAATTTCACTCTTCGCAGGTCATGCGTTCTGCACACAAACACAACCCTGAAATACTTTTCCTGCAGAAAAATACTCAAGAAAGAAACAGTCTGCTCTAAGTTCATTCTTTGTTGGCTGCTTTTTGTACATTTATCTTGACCACTAAAGGATAGAAAGTTTATTTGTGCAGTGTATGGATGAAACTCCTTGGTTAATTCTTAACCCTGTTCCATATTCATACTGATGGAGACAGAATACCCTAAGACAATTCCTCTGGATTGCTTTTCATTCTTTCCAACCACTGTAATATTGCTGATGGATAAAGCTGGTCTCCAGCAACAATAATAATTGGAATTATGGATCTGCTTTGGTTTTCAGTGTTTAGACAGGACTATTTTGTGCATACTGTGGGTATATGAAGTGGTCTTTTCCCTTATCTACAAATAAATCAAAATCATGTCTTATTACTTTGGACGATGGTTAAATGAAAGTCTTCACTTGAAAACTGAAGTGTAGGCCTGAATTCAATGCATCATCCAGTTGGGTTCTGCAGGTACTTTTTAAAAAAATCCCCTTTACTTCATTAGTTCATTACATCACACTGGGAACCAGCTGACTGCAGAAATTTTTTTGTAGTAGAAGAAGGAATTACTTTCTTACATCCAGCTCCATCAGCCACATGGCTCAGGATCTGCTTCTAAACATTTACTTGTCTGTTGCAGTGAACCCCACTAAGACTATCTACAGACTTTTACCAACCAGAACTTCGCAAAAACTTTCTGCCAAATGTGGTGTTTATCAATGCTTCATAATTGTATAATAATTAGTGTGAAATAACAGTCCAAGGAGCTGTTGTTCTGTAAGGAGCTGACCTTGAAGAAAGTGATCACCCACATATTGGAAGTAGAGTTTCTGAGGCAAGAAGAGGTGGAGAGAGGTGAAAAACTGCAGCTGGTATGTTTTGGATGGTCTTATGCTAGAAGTATGTAATATTTACAGAAAATCAAAAGCAAAATAATACAATGCAACCTCTCCTGTTAAAGTACAAAGAGTACAAAGTGTTTAAAATGTCAGGCCTTTATTACTGGACAGGAGACCTCAGTAAGTAATATGAATAGTTCTTAAATAGAGGAGAGTTTGATTTTACTATAATCCTGAACCACAGTATCTGTTGCTTGAAAGATTACTGATGCTATGGAGAATTTGTACAGAGGGTCAGAACTTCACAATCTTCATAAAAATTAGGATAAATGTTTGTTTGAAAATTACCTGACAGAATGCATCCCCTCTTACTGTTCATTTTTCTCCACTCTGAAATGGTTCTTATGTTCCAAGTTATACAAACCATATGATATAATTCACTTTGTGTACTGCAGAGCATGAATAATACATTATGAGCAATTTGTAAATAATCCACATCCAGAAAACTTTTCTTCTAAACAGTTCAGATGCTGAATTTTAAAGAACTTAGAAGGAAATCAGGATCAGTTGCAGCTCACTGACTGTCCAAAAACATGACCATGATTGCAATTATTATTGTTCTTTTGGATAATTAAGCATGTAAAAAATAGACAGACCCTACAAGATAAATGTACCTCTTAATACATCAGGAGTAACCAAATTCAGGTTATTAATCATTAATAAATAAATACATAATTTATAGTATCTTTTTTTCTGTGAAGGTAAAATGTGCCATTATTTCACACTTAGAAGGATTAATTTAGAAATTACCCTTCAATTTTTAATGGCTTGTGCATACAAGCTTTTGCGTGAAATGTCATGGAATTACACTTATTCCATAGTGATAATTCTGGATTAATGTTTTCATTTTTACAGAGCATAAATGCATCTAAATTCAAGTTAACTGAAGCTTTGCAGATGGTTTACAATGGAACGTTAGGAAAGTAGACTCAACTGTCATTCTGGATTAATTAAACCCTAATATAAAGAGAATTAGTTTAGTGAATATCTGCAATTCACGTTTTCCTTGGAACTTAAAACCAAGCAAAAAAAAAAAAACATGAAGATGAGACTATTTTTTTTCCTCTCAAATATTCTCCTCCAATCTTGCTTAGTTGCATTAGAATGCCATTAATTCCAGCAGAGGCGAGAATTCTGCTGCTGTGTAGGCATTTGCAGAAAAAATAGTGGTCAAACCACTTTTGACATGTTAAAAACAGATTCCATACATCTTCAGGTATCTTGCACTGGGTGCTGGTAAACCAGAAATTGTACCTGGAGGCACTACAGCTAGGGCTGGTGATTGGGCTTGTGTAAAGTCATTGGCACTACACGATTGTTTAAGTTTTTATGCAGTGACCTGAGAACTACTGTATTTGTTTTCATTTGTCATGTAGCCTGCACAGAAAAAAGAACCCAGGATTATATTTAAATTACTGCAAGCAGCAGATAAATAGGAGAAAAATAATGCAAAGTTGTTGGTTTTTGGTTTTTTTTTTCTTTTACTGAGAACTTTAAATTACTTGAGAAGCCTTTTAATCCTAGTTGCCTACCCAGTGCAGGATCCGTCACTTTGGTTTGCATCATCACCTCGACAAGATGATGGTTCTAACTGAGAACTTTCACTGTTATTTCAACAGTAGAAATCAAGTGAGCCTAAAAGCATTACAGATTTGTAAAACAATAACTTTGTCAAACACTTACAATGTACTCATGGTATTTGTATATTCCTTCATGCAACTAGATGATTAAAAGAAAAACATTTGTTCACACTTCATTTACATTTATTAAACTGCTAGTGCAGTTACTTGTCTAAGGAAAGGATATATTCAGAACAAATAAGTTAAATTCCAGGAATTAATTAGTAAAAGTAATTATGCTTATTCCTGTAAATTAATGAACTTCAAGCAAATCTGCACTAAAAAATGTATATTTGTCTCTAAAAATACGTGTTTGGAAAGTATTAGTAAATCGTGACCTTGAGGCAGGAGGGCAAATTCAAATGGATTTATTGTGAACAGAGGAAAAGTGAAATCTTGAGTGACATGGACTTTGTTTGTTACCTACTAGTCCAGAAAGATGTTTAAAATAATAGTCAGTGTAGTGAAACTTCATGTCATGTAAAAACATGCTTCTTTGTATTTAAGAAGGGAACTTAGAATAAATGACAATAGAATGATCAAGGCAAGGATCTTAGAGCCATGTAATACCGATGGAGACTAAAATAATTTTGTTTCCCACATCGGAAGTATGGGTGCTTTTCATAAATATACGGGTTGAGTAATCACCACGGAGGGAGAAGAAATGCTTAAGCAAAACGAAAAAGCAGGGACAAAACTAAATGCATATAAATTATATACGAAGAGAAGATATATTGTATCTACACTTGTACAAGATGTCTTGTGCTCCCTGCAGAACAGGTTTTAAATTCACTGATTTCTTTGATTTCCTTAGATTTCCACTTTACATTACCGGCTATTGGCTTGACAAAGTAGAACAGCTCACAATATCTTGTGCTAAACTAAACTCTTCCTATGCTCAGTTTGTATAAATCTCATTTTGCAGAATGTAGATGCGCTCCTGGACTGTCTCCTTTGAGTATTCTCTGGTGCTTACGTGAGTCACCACTTCTGTGAAAACATGATCTTTTGGTAGATATGAGCCCAGGAATGACAACATTTACATCCCCAGAGGAAGATGCAGAAGCACGAACTTGCAAGGAAGGTACTTAATGTACTGCTGTCAAAAAGTAACAAATCAGTCTTTTTCCAGAAATGCAAATATAAGTTATCCACATACACACCGGTTCAGGCAGACATTACTTGATCCTACAGTGGTATTACAAACAGTGGAATCTCAGTAGTGTTACTAGTATCAGCAAACTCCTTTACAATTCTTCGTTTTATTATTTACTACTTATATATCTGCCCCATCAGATAAGAACAGAATAATTAATGTAGGTATTACATGTTGAGCGTGCATGAGAGAAGGGCTCTATGTAATTCACTATTACATAAAGCCTCTAAATAGGCATATATAGGAGGAAAAAGCCTTGGGTGTTTTCTTTTTTATCTTTTGATATCTCATACAGGTCAGGTCGCCAGCCTATAGCTCACTGCTCTTCCATCAGCTGGGTTTGCTGGCCTTTCACAGTGTAAAGACAGATTTACCTGCAGAAGACTGTTCAGCTGCTGCATGGCACAGCTGTATGGAACAGCAGGTGGTGGTGGTGAGTTTTAGCGAACACGGGAGATGCAGCCTAGAGTTGGAGCTCTGTGGAAGTTTGTTTATTGCTTTGCTTAGAATTGAAATAATTTGGTGAATTGCACTTCATAAGATGAGAGAAAAGTAGAAGTGGTTTAGACCAAGGGGTCACATCACTCCTATATTATGTCTCCAACAGTGACCTCTCAGTGTTCTTGTAGGGTGACCACAACAGGGACCAAGCAGCAGGTGTTGCTGCAGCAGTTCTCCTACCCTGGAAAGAGTTCCTGAGACAGCGCCATAGAGGTCAAGCGAGATGATTTGTCTTTCTGCATTGCAAATTTCAGCCAAAAGGTCTAACTACCATTGCAACATAAACATCATTACAGTTATCAGCCCCGTGTTCGGTTGTTAGTAATATGCTTGACCCCTTTGTACATGTGTAGCAGAATAGAGTAACTTCACCTTGCAGGCTGGGCTAACTGTCTCTTACTATTTAAGAGACAACTATTTTTTTTCAAATTCTTTGCAGGTATTTTCACGGAGGCACCCACAAAACAGGCAGCAGCAGCTATCTGAAAAACGTGGATTTATTGCAAAGAAATTTGCCTGGCACTCCGACTGTACAAGTTTGGATGTCAGTTGGGAATTATTACTGCACAACAAATTTATGAACACCAAGGAGTCTATTCTAAGGAAGAACGACCCAAAATATGCACCGCTCACTGATAAAGGGGAGAATCTCTCACCAAGTGATACCCAGGGGGTGCTTCCTGATGCCGGGATGAGGATCACTCAATCCCAGGGAGGTGCACTCGGGTGGCGTCCTGACTCGAGAGGGAGTCCTGGGAAGTATCTTCAGCTGGTGTCCCAGCTCAAGGGGAGAGTCTCCAAGTGCACAACCTGCTGCTTGAGGAGAACCCACTCAAAAGTGGTTGTCCAGCAGGGCTCCATCTATACCCTGGTCGAGTGTTTGCTGTGGTCACTTTCAGGCAACACCGGCAGGTTGCAGCTAAGGGAACCCAGACTCCAAGGCACCAATATCCCCGGTGTGGAGTAGCTCCAGGTGCTTATCAGGTGCTGCTGCAAGGCCTGTCTTTTGTGCAAGCTCAGTGCACGGAGTCAGGGGGGTTGCACTGCCACAGGTATATAACTATATACGGCTTCTGGGAAAAACGACATTTCACTAAATTACAACACAGTTCTTTAGGACTGAGAATTCAAACCCATGTTTTCAATCTGTCAGTTTTAATTACACAACGAACGTGTCAAATTACAACAGGACTGACTCAGCATGAAATTTATATAGTCTAACTTATGGTGTAACAAGTAAAATATACCAGGTGACATAAAAGTGGTGGCTATCAGTGCTGCTAAAGACACCTAATCGATACCATATGCCTAAACTAGCTTCCTTCTTAAGGGCAGGTTAGCAATTTGTCTTTTGCTTAAAGCTCGGATCAAAGTACAGATCTGAGTGTGACAACGTTGTGTGCACAAAGGGAAGTTATGGCTCATTACTTCTTCCTTCCAGAAGCTCACCTGTAATAATGGAAAAGGGTTGTGTGAGGAGACAGCCAAGCTTTCTGAGAATTTATTGCACGTGTATTAGAGACACCTAACAGGAAGGAAGAAGGAAAGGAAGAAGGAAGAAAGGAATGAATGAAGGAATGAAGGAATGAAGGAGGGAGGGTGAGACGGAAGGAAAAAAAATGTTTTGCAAAAACACCATGATCATTTTCTGAGAGGTAAGAAAAGAGCTCCTGCTACATATCTTATCTGATAAATCAAAATTTGAGCCTACCAGAGTGTTTCTCATTAGGCTGCACTTGAATTATCATTTGATCTGGTTTTGTTTTTTTTTTTAATTTTATAGATTTCTACACAGTATTTCTAAAGTGTTAATAAAAGTAATCATCTACCATTAAATCAAGGGCATAGTTTCCGGTAAGCATCTATATGTGTGTATGTACATACGTATGCACGCACATATATGTGACATCCCATTATACCTCATGACTACATCTTCCTAAAATAAGAACAGATGCACAAACGTCGTTTTATCGTCTAGTTCATGCATTTAATCTGTTTTAGAAAAATCTCTCAAAGTATAGATTCCCCTGTAGGCTTTTTTAAGCCAAGTTTCTTGGAATAAAAGGAAGATGTGTAACTTTCTAACTAGCTTATTTTGGCTCAGGTTTTTTGAGGCAGATGTTACAAATGAAGAGACTTGTCTGTTCTGGGCCTCAGTGTAGAAATTATTCACCTCAGCAGATATAGTCCTTTCAGTTTTACTGCCAGCTATGAGCTTATGGGTAACACACCACAGTGCCCTGATTAGTTTTTGTTTTCACTCCCTCCTGATTATTGAAAAGAATGATAAGGAAATTCCTCCCGATAAATCTGATTTTGAGAAACAAACAGCTCACTTTCTATTTATTTTTTGCTTGGTATTGTTAAATTAATCTAGCTATTAGCTCTATCGGTCCTTAAAAATAATTTAAGAACTCAACTGCTTCACCCCTTGTTCTCTTCAGGATATTCTATTTCTCACAGAGCTTTTGTAACTCTGTATTTACTGAGGTCAGAAATACACGGGACAAACTCAGAGTTACTGAGGGAGCAATTAATACGTACAGTTAGTGTTTGCTTCTCTTTCTCTGCACCTTGTGTACTCTCTTTTTATTTGAAAATGTTCTAAGGAGTTTTTCTTTGTTGTAATTGTGAGCCTAAAGTCTAAGCACTATTTTGTTGACTTTTGTTTTTTGTGTGACACATATTTTGAAGTATACTGAAGTCTGTGTCCTGTTTCTTCTGAAGCCTGTAGAATATTTTGAGTAAGAATATACTGCATGTAAACAAACCACCTTCCTCTGAGACCCTCATGATTCTTTGTAGTCTTCATTTGTGATTATATATAAATGCCCAATACTTTAAAAGTTATTAACAAATATGAACTTGAAGATGACCTTTTGACGGTGGGCAAAGCAGGGGAGGAGTGAGGAAGAGCCATTAGTTTTTCTGTTTAACAGATAGTGATTTTCATTTGCCTAAGAAAGATCATGCAGAAAATGTGACAGAGTCAATGGCTGAGCTTGTGGATATGATTCTGGTCCAAGTTGATTCAATTCCCTTTTTTTTACTCCAATAGAACCAGGACTTCAGCCCAAGTCTCCTGACTGATGGTATTGTCGATTAATCACAAAGCAACCCAGTGAAGTAGTGTGTGATGGTGATCCAATAATTATCCTCAATCAGAATTTTTTTCTATCATGTGCAAATAGTATTTGAAAAAATACAGAACAACTCCCCCAATGCTCATTATAATGAACCAAATTACTAGGTTCATATTCTACCACCTGCACAAACAAGATATTCATGAGGAGGTTTTTATGAACACTGAGTTTTGTCTTAAATTTGTGCCAAATTTCAACTCAAAATGAACTATAGTCAAAATCTATTTAGTTTGTCAATAATATCTAGATGATTTAGACTGTCAAATAATTTAGACTGTCACAGAATACTGCCTTTTTGCATTACAATAACAAATAAATTAAAATTCTGTATGGTTCATGACAAACATTTTTATATATGTTCAGAACAAGTTTCCAGGCCTGAACAGGCTTAAATTTGAGAAATCAATTGCCAGGCTACATAAATAGATATTTTATAAATCTCACTACTAGGAAAATTAAAAAGTAAAAATTATTCAGTTTTCATTATCTCTATAGCTCCATTTTCCTTCTAAATAGCAAAGCTGAAATTGTTTTATAAGCAATTCTGGTATGTCTGCTTGTCTTGTAAAAGATTTGTCGTGTAGCTTTGATGCAATGCAAAGGAGCATGTCAGCAATTGGTCCAGAAGACGCGATTTTGAAGAACAGCTATCGTTAATCACTACTAAATAACTTTGGTTATTACCTTAAATATCACAGGTTTGTTTGTGATATCAGAAACTGTGGGTGGAAAAGACATAGCTAAAGCTGATGTGCAAAAACACTCAAAAAATATTCTGACACAATTTTTTTCTCTTCTCATCCTCATGCATAAAATTCTCAAAAATTCTTTTTGAGTAATGACCTTTTATGTTGGATTTTGGTTTTGTTTTTTTTTTTTTTCAAACTGATCTGATCAGGGATGCGTTGCGGGAAGAAGGGTTTTGTACTGGTTATAGGCCTTCATCATGGTGCACTGCTAAGAGAGAAAGTTGGTATTGTGTGACTTCCTGGGTTCGTCTAACTGTATCATAAAATTCTGATAAAAAGACTTTGTTATGGGAATCTGAATTCTGGGACCATCAGAGTGTCCTGAGGAACAGCAATAGAATGAACACTGTTAGTGTGTAGTAAAACTGATTACTCAAAGAAGGCTCTTCCTGTTCAGAAAATATCCAGACGTTGTGTAGAAGCGACTCCACCTTTTAAGGCTTCGAAAAAACACATAGAAATAGTTTCATTACTGTATGTTGCAGAAAAGACAGCATTTTTTCATTCTTCATAAAATTTACTTCTATGGCTGAGCACATATTTGTAGGTATTAAATATAATATAAAAAAGACATTTTTCATCAATGTCTCTGTCTTTGAATGGCTGTGCTGTGAATTGCTTTATTTTAACCATGGAGAAAGCTGCAATGTTTGCCAGCTCTCTGTATGTTTATTTCCATTCTGTTTTGCTAAACACTGATTAAGAACAAAATTAGTCCTGAAATCCCAACTATTTATAAAACCAATGGGAAATAAGCTAAACAAAATGGGTGCCTTATTTTCCCTAGCAACAGTCATGCCCGGTAATAAATGTCACAATGGTTTTAAAAAAAGAATGGTTCGTGTTTAGATTTAGCTATCAAAATCCACAGCATATAGGCTGACAGCTTTTGAAATACATAAACTGTTTCTGTCCTTTTTGTTTCCATAGCAACTGAGTGCTCAAAGCTTTAGTTTTGCACATGAGGAATAAAAAACCACCCTCTCAGAGCAGGATCTGGAATTGTCTGGAACAAAAGAAGGATGTGGGGAATGGAAAATTAAGGAACTACACTGACATCACCAACCCACTTAAAAATAAAACCCACCACCAACCCCAGACCAGCTTAGCACAGAGCTTTTCTCCTTCATTTTGACAGTATACATTGAATTTTGTGTCAGTGGGTGCTTTGCCTTGGACATTTATGTAACCAAAGGCTAGACCCCCTCATTGTGTCCTCTCTTGAGGAGAGTAAAATCTCCACAATGACATTTATTTAGATGATCACTCTGCTCACCTTGAAATGGCATTTCATTATAAACACGAGCTTATCAGATACTCTGTTTCTTGTTGCATTGCAGACTATTGTTATTCATGAGTGTATCTTTAAGAGTCTGTCGCTGTTTCTAGTTTTGATTTATTTTGCTTAAAAACCTGTATAAAAGTAGAATACTGTTTGTTTAAAAATATTTTGGTAAGATTTGCAGTATGAGGGAGAGTATTTTACCAAATTAAAAGGGATATTCATGCATATGTAGAAATATATTTATTTAAGTTGCAAAGCATTCAGTGAGAACAAAATGGAAAGAGAAACAACGATGTACTGGGAGTTACAGAAAGCATCTCACAGTTAGTATATATTGGAGTAGGAACATGTTACAGTTTGAAAAAGGATTAGGGTTTCCAACCACACTCAATTTTGCCGTTGTTTCATTTTTAAAAAAAGTAAAAGTAAGAGAATGTTCCTGGACAATTCAACAAGCAGAAACTTGGTATTCAGGGAATGGATTTAATGTTTCCCACCTATGCAAATTAGATTTAATCTTAGTCTTACCTGTTAATTTACCAGGTCAATATAATGCATAGGAGAGAAGAGACTACTGTTACATCAAATGTACAAACACATTTTAAGTGCAGAGTGGAAATAGTTTGAGCACGCTTTTCTGTACCATTGCTGTTATAAAATTAACTTCTATGTGATAATCGTGCTCTCATCCGTGACAAGAGGGGCAACGGCAATAGATCAATTGTCAACAGATATCATGCTTATTTCCATCTGAGCTGTTCTTGCATTAAAGTTCTGTACAACCTGTGATTTTTAGTTCCAAGGCTTCACTTGTCAAAAACATAGCCTCTACAGCAAGAATTAAATTTGAACTAGCTGCATACAATATTGTGTATAGTATGTATACATAAAAAGCAATTAAAAATAGACTACAGTTGCAGTAAATTCCCCTTAGAATTCCAACATAGAGTTTTATTAAGGAGGGATTGTGTCTTTAATGCATAATGACCTGATTATCCAAAACACCTTCTAAGGAGCCATTCCAGTCCGCCGGATAAATAATAGGCCGTATAAAGTAGCATATGAATGAACACAGCCTGGAATGGTTTCTTGCTCTCTGTTTTGCTTTGGTGAATAAATACATAAAATATTTTTTTATTAGCTGAACTATATACCGGCTCAGTAGACCATGAAGACATCCTATAGGATACATGATATGTGTTCTTATAGGAGAGAAAGCCTGCTGAAGTACTCTCTGCTCTGTTTTCAAATGAACCACTCATGCTTTTGATGTATATAGTAGCCACTTATAGATAGGTCTTCATGATAAAATTCATCCTTCAATCCTATTTATTCTAGTGTGATGATCAATAAACTTTAGCTTTGGTTTAGGTCCTTGTGAAAGCTGCAACTACTTCCATTATAAGTCTTGTTTTTAGATGAGCTACACTTGCAGCTGAGAAGAAATGACATGAAACAAAGTTGCCAGATTAGGAGAGAAAGCCTGCTGAAGTACTCTCTGCTCTGTTTTCAAATGAACCACTCATGCTTTTGATGTATATAGTAGCCACTTATAGATAGGTCTTCATGATAAAATTCATCCTTCAATCCTATTTATTCTAGTGTGATGATCAATAAACTTTAGCTTTGGTTTAGGTCCTTGTGAAAGCTGCAACTACTTCCATTATAAGTCTTGTTTTTAGATGAGCTACACTTGCAGCTGAGAAGAAATGACATGAAACAAAGTTGCCAGATTTAATAAGAAATAAAATGCAAATTTCATGGACAAAACAATCTTTTTAAAAAAATTAGTTATATTGGTTATCAGATCTTTAAAAAATGCCTTGTCTTGAAATTCAACAAGAGTTTAACATTTTGAGAGCTTCCTAAATTTTTTGTTTAAAGCTGTCCACAGAGCAAAAGCTCCTGCAAAATCCATACTTACTATATATTTGAAAAATAAAATTGTTATTTGGCAATGCTATTGGATGCTATACCTTCTCTATAATACTGTCACAATTTCTCAGATAAGTAGTCCACAGCTTTACAGGCCAATGTTTCAGGTACACAGCATGTGACATGTTTAAGACGAAATTCTCAGATTCTTAAGTTATGAATTATGAAAGCTGCTTCTGAAGTAATTTAGGTACCAAAACTGCAGGTTTTTAGAGGTAGATGAACAAGATAGCCGTGTTCTGAAGATCTTTGTGGCAGCCAAGCATACATAGCTGTCTAATAGTTGTAACATCTGGCCTTAGATACATGGATATTAAAAAAAGTCCATTACTCTTAATGAAACTGATATCCAGATCATCCAAAACATTTCTGCATGGAACTCCGAATAAAAAAAAATTGAGTAGAGGTTAAATCCCTTAGAAGGCATGACCTTTCAGCATTTTGGAAAGATCTGACCGTAAACATAAAATAGTATCTACATCCAAACTTGTTCTGAAGTGGCTCACAGAAAGCATTAAAAAGGTTTCAGATTAACTAATAAAGCAGATGTAGTGAGGAAAGACAACAGCATGTAGTGATTATTTAAGGTTTAAAATCCCTGTCTTATTTCAATCTCATATATTGTTCTAATTGTTTAGAAAAAAGCCAACACTTTGTGAAGGTTGATGTTGACTTTTTATCCTGCTCAGATACAAGGCTCTGGGATTCTATGGACGCACTTATGACCTTGATGTTTTTCCTCTCAATGAAGTTCATTGTGGCATATGATCAGAAAATTTTATTTCTGTGTATTTTACATTTCTGTCTTTTACATCAGAATAAGTAAACCAGAATTCTCAAGTACGGTTTATGACAATCTAACTTGTTTAACTCAAGAGGACATTATGAAGAAACCACTTGTCACCAAAACTATCTCTTTAAGTAATGTGGTTAGTTTATGGCTCTCTGCAGTCATGGTCAGATTTAACTTTTGGTTCAGAAACTGTCATTCTACAAGTTATTCTGGTGTTATTGTCATTTATTATTTCAACGTGCTGATCTGCTGAACAACAACCTCGAGATGCAAGTATATTCTCTCTCAAGTCTTCTGTAAAAACTCTGTTCATGGACTTCCAAATGATTTTTCAAAGCAAACTTTAATTTTGAGAAATTGTAGAACGTAGAGATGAGATGGGTTTTTTTTGGAACTACTGGTAAAGTGGAGAAATTATCTTTTCTAATGGGAGAAGATAGTTAAATCAAATTTCTCTTTTTGGAACCATAAATTTTCCCAGAACTTTGCAACGATGCTTAAGTGGAAAGTTATGGAGAAGTTCAAGAGATTCTTCCACATGTTTTCTAGAGAAGAACTAAATCCACAGCTGCTGTACGTAGAGAAAAAGATGGAAGTCATTGAGGTATCTTAGTTTTGAAGAAGCAAACATGCCAAATGTCATGCTTCTAACTCTTCTAACTCTTCTTGCTCTCATACGCAATGCTGTAAAACCCGATGATGTCTAAACATGGTTCAATGTCAGAAATGTCTGCTGTTTTAACAGAAGGAATCTTTGCCTCTATTCTCTGTTGATAGAATACAAATAAAAATAATTCTAAAGGATATGTACCATTGAAATAACTCTCCTATCCATATTTTTTTAAAGATGGTAGCTCTTCTTTTCAAAACCTATGGAGGAATTTATGATGTGCAATGGAGGAGAAATAAAGCACCTTTGTGTCACAAGAATCACTCT
>NW_010398346.1:20207-29286 GCF_000710305.1 Buceros rhinoceros silvestris
ACTCTTTCCTGATTTGTCTCTTTTAAATTCTTTTACTTTGGTTGTGAAACAGGTAAATCAGTCTGAATTTTTATTATTGCCTGTCTCTTACTGAAACCTGTTATTAAATTACAGCTAAGAATGAATTTGACTGCTCTGTATGGTTTTATATTCTTTTAAATCATATTGCCTTTTTAGTATTTTGATAGTGGCAAAGTTTCAGGGAAGAATCTCAGTCATTTGTCTTTTCTTATTGTCGTCTAATGCATTCTTTAAGCACATTACAAACATAAAGGAAATGCTCGTGTTAATTTTAGATGGTATTTCAGACTGCATTTTTTACTATGCTTCACATTTAAAAAAACCCTCTAGGTTTATTTAATGGAAGAATTCAAGGCACAGAATAGCTCTGCTCTTGTTAAATCCAATGACTGACCGCAAGATGTCTTGAAACAGCAAGCTATATAAATGCTAATAAATGGCCACTGCATAAATGTAATACCAAAATGAGACATAGAAGCGAACAAAAACAAAGGAACTAGCCCCATCTCCCCGTATCTCACTCTCAATGCAACATCCTTTTCTCTACAGAACCTATCTATAAAGAACACACAAACAGGAACAATTTCTGTCTTTTACACCAGCTTCAAAAGGCACTGCATTATTTTCCTCTATTCTTTAGCCATTTTTGTCACCTTTTCCCAATTTCTTGAATCTCCAGCAACTATCTGCAGTCTTCATTAGGTGTTTGGAATTTAAAGCAGTCAGAGATTACAGGTCACAAACATGTCCATGTTCACAAAGCTACAATGTATCGGGAGTTTTTTTAAGGACCTGTATGCATATGAAAAGCTTAAGGTTCAAAAATGTTCATGCTCCTCTGGTTCTTTAGCACAGACCAAATGTATGTGTGTAGCATCATCAGTTCTACATTCCTGTGGCACGTGGGATCTCTGACCCCATCGAAGAAAATCTAGAAAGTAATGGGATGGCATCAAGAAGCGAAGAAACAGCTGCAGGGTGGACTTGCATTCTCAGTCTTAGGGACAATGGAACATCCTTTTACAGTTTAAGTCAAAAAGTGTTTAAGACAAATGCCCGACAGAACCAATGGTACAAGAAACGGAGGATTACTGAAGAGTGAAAATTACGTAAAAAATACGCTATATGTAATAAAAATATATAAATTATACATGTCACCAAGGCTAAGACAAGCATTTATCTGTTTTTATATTTGCCTCTGTTTTGATGTTCATTCTGAAATATGCAAATGTCTCTCTAAATGCAAATACAGTTTAGAGTATAGAGAATGATGATGTTATTTCAAGTACTAGGATTCAGGAAATTTCACTTATACCATTAGAAGCCTAGACAGAATTGCATACTTAATTACCTCTCACAAAAATTTATGCTAGCATGCAAAAGCAGATCATTTAATGTAAACAAAACTATCAGGAATGGTCGTTTAATAGTAGTGTAAACCAAAGCATAAAATTACAAACCTAAATGTCATTGAACCTTTAGGGGGGAAATTGAAACTGAAATTGGATCATTGCTGAAAAGAACGTTGTTCACTTCTTCCCAGCCAGAATTGAGATGGAACAGCTCCAGGTTAACACTGAAAATGTAAATGTTGAGATACACTTTCTTTCCAATGACAGTCATAACCACAAACCACTGTATTTTTGTAAAAACACACACATGTAGCTATAGGTATACATATAGATAACAACACATAAAGACGTACACAGTGGTGTCGGAAACTTGTCATTAACGTGAGTGAAATTCCATGTTTCAGTTTGGCAGTTGTGACAAGACTAAGAACACCTGGGCATACGCTCTGCAATGTCAAAAACGCATTCAGTTACAGTGACTAGATCTTCGGATTTTCAACCATTATTAATTCTTGTTCTAATTAGAGTTTGACTGGACTCCTCCTTTTTGCTAACTTGGCTTTCTGTCTCAAAAATATTTTATCTCATCAGTAAACATGAATTTCCACCATCCTAAGGTATTTAGATTCTTGATCAGGTACACAGTCTAAATTGGTTCATCAGAGTTCTTAGAACGAAGAAAAAAAAAAATTCTATATTCTGGTTAGCTCATGCAGTATTTGAGCTGATTTCTCAACTATTTAGCCTACACGATAATCAAAGCCTATAATTAGATTAGGCATGGATTTCTTTGGTAACCTTATCCACTCTGCACTCAACTTTTCTCTACATGCATGTTTGACAATAATAATTAAATACTAAAAGAGAAGGAAAAAATGTGAAAAAAAAATCACCTAGCATTAAAAACAAATTATAGCAAAAGTCATGGGGTTTGATTTTTACAGCAAATGGTACCAAGGAAAACAGATTAAAATTTAGCTGGTTTTTTTTCCACAGAATCACAGAATGCATGAGACTTGAAGGGACCACTGGAGGTCATCTGGTCTGACTTCCCTGCTCAGGAAGGGTCACCTAGAGAAAATGCCCAGGGCCATATCCAGATCCTTTTGAAATCTCCAAGGATGGAGTTTCCACAACTGCGCTTGGCAACCAGTTCCAGTGATTAAAATTATTGAGCCAATGAACCTTGTAAATTACAACTGAAAGACAATGTTAGATTCTCTCAAGGGCCCCAACCTTAATCAAAAAACTCACCGGTACTTATTTTCTTGTTACATCCTGTTGTGTTTTACATGTTTGGACATATCTCAAGAATGAAGATCCACTCAAAACTGGGTCACACGAACAGTGTTTCTGTGTGTGCTTCCTTTTTATTAACAAAGATTTTCAAACAATGTCCAGCTCCCGTTAACGAAGATTAGTAAATAGAAAGAGAGCTAGAAGAGATATTGAAGAATTGTTTCCCATGTTTCACTTACAGAGATCACCATGTGTTGACGATGCATGACTGCTAAACCATCATCATGGCTTGGCTTCGTGAACGAAGATCTGGGAAGGGTTTTCCCCACGCTCACTGCAAGCGATGAGTGCACCCTTCGGGCCTGCGCGGTGGATTTTTTAGGTGAGGCACCAGCGTGCGTGGAACTGGCTCCACCCTTTACACCGTAGCTTCATCTGCCAGGGCCTGGCGAGCTTGGACGGTGACAGCGAAGTCCTCGGGTCGTAGGTTTGGTTAGAGTATCCTTCTCTTAGATGATGGAGCCTTACAAGGCTAAACGAGCTCCATCGGCCCGGGTTTGGAGTCAGAGTTGTCCTGCGTCTAGGATGGCTGCCCGAAGGCTAGTGAGCCCATCCTGCCCGTGGACTCACTTTGTCTGACTCTTCCGTTGAGACCTGGCTGGCTTGGGAGACCCCACCGGAGGCACATGGCACCACCAGCACAGCTCTCAACCTCACAAGGGCACGCAAGCTCCTTCCCCACGACAAGGGGGTGCCCGTGAAAGAGTCGCTGCTCTACCTCCGGACATCACAGACCCGGGCACGGGGCGACCGGGGCCTGCCCAGAACGGGAGTCCTGGAGGACACTGCTAAACCACAGCGTTCTCAAATACGGTCATAAATAAGCATTCCTGAGAAAGGGAGGGCTGTTGTGCAAGAACATGTAACAGTGTTGGTTTTAGACAGGTGCAAAAGACACAATTTCACTAAATGAATGTGATTAACGAATTTTATATTTTAAATCATTTGTAGAAGATTTCTAAATCTTCTAAAGTTTTTAATGGCTTTTTAGTTTTCCGATTTTATTTTTGAATGACCTCAAGGGCTTTCTTAGGAATAGAATCAAAAGCTAAAGAACTTTTGGGGCAGCAGCTGTCAGAAAGGTTGGCATTGCATAAATGCAAATTTATTCCATGCTTTCTATATATGAAAACTGAAAGAGATGTGTTTGTGACCAAGACTATTTGTTACCCTGCCGAGGTTTCAACAGCTGGATTTTCAGATGGGTTTTCATTTTCAGTAAACACGGGAGAACAGGGAAAATGTGAGGAGGGATGGACGGCTAGTTTATGCTTGGAAAAGATGGAGAGGTTGCATTTGTTGAGAAAGCACTGCTCAGATTCACAGAGGGAGTATGCCCTCAATTTCAGTGCTCTGTGCCAGTGTTCATTCAACTGATGAAGTTCTCAACTCAAAGGGCAGCGTACACTTTGTTCTAAGTTCCTGCTGGAATGGAAAAGCTGACAGGGGGAAACCTGCACAAAGAATATTGTGCTGTTAAAGTTTGTTCAAAGCGACAGTTGTCAGATCTCTTTGAAATGAAATTGAAAAGGAAAAACCAATTTTCTTTGAGGACAAAGTTCAGCTCATTTGCTGCGCTGTACCTGTCTAATTTGCTTCCCTGTAAAAGAAATTTTGACTAGGTCTATTTGAAAATGTAGTTTATACCAATACCGACATAGCTCAGAAAGTTTAATTCCACTTTGCATAATATTTATAGACAGTAATTAAAATGTAATTTCTTTCTGTTTAAAACAACAGAAATGCCAAATTTTGCTGAAAGGAATGAGCTTTTTTTCCCTTTGTCTTACCAAATGTGATTTTTAAGGTTTCGACTTGAGATAGGCAACATAATTTTTAATGTTTCCTTTTTAATTTTTTCCGTAATGGATAAATGAGATATAATTTATTTTAGGAGTGAATTGAACTCCTAGGAGACTTAAGCTATTTTGGAAAAATTTAAGTATCAAAACCAGAGAAGTATGAAATCTAAACCCACTAAATATTTTTAAAATATTTTCTAATATACATTAATTTGACAATGAATAAGATAATAAAATACAAATATATAGCATAGTCTAAAATGCTTATTAATTATAAAATCGTATGATGTATAAAATTATGATTATGAAAATATAAGATAATAATAACTCTTCCTGCTTTATGAAGGAATTGAATATTTGGATATAGCAGACATTTGGATGTATTGAAAAATAATTCAAAATGTGCTACCTTTATGTTTCAGAGCATGTTAGAAGAGTTGGCTAACTGTCCAGCAGTCCAGAGGATATTTTTATTTCTCTCTTTTTTCCATGGAAAAGAGTTTGTCCCACTGCAGTACTTGTAAACATACAACATACAGATGTAACTATGGCAGATCGCTGGACTAGATTCTTGAAATATATCTATTATCTACTTCAATTTCAATGTCTCTGTCACTGTGTATTTATCAAAGCACCTCATCCCACTTCTATATAAATAGGATGCCTATACTCAAGAAAGACCAATTCAATCCACATACCCATTGAAAGCATTTTTAGAACGGGCAGTGACTGAATTGGTTTGGAAAATTCCCTTTTTAGGTGATGGCTATACAAGTAAATACTCTTTTTCCATTAAGACCAGGTTAACCACTGATTTAGCACTGATTTAGGAAGTTTCAGCTCAAACCAGGAAGTTTAGCCCAAACCAGGACAGCTGTATACTAAACTACAGTCAGATTTCTAGTTCTAACATTATCTTTCGGCACTGAGCTGATTCAGTCTTCTCTAATCTGTTTCAATCAACATACCATCAGTACGATCAACTACTGGATCGAGAGAGCTGCCTACACTAGGGGTTAAAATGTAATTAATAATGCTGTAACACATGAAATCTGATTATCTAACTGAAATTAAATTTGTCATGGAAGGTCTGATTTAGCAAGGTGTGAGCTGTGCAGAGACGATCCTCCAAAAGGGTCATCGAATGGTGGTCAGTGAGTGGAGAAGCTTACTTTTCTGTCTCAACGTAGTTTGTGGGCAGACCATTACTTCATAGTACTGCAAATCAGCATTAAAACTTACCTGTATCTAAAAGTAAGGGCTTGATTTAGATGTATCTAGAAGAAAAGCCATGATTTAGCTGTATTTTGGCCCTGCCAAATAGAGCACACTCTCTCAACAAAATACAATATGTTTGTAAATTGGTATTTTTTCTATAGAGGCTAATCCCTGAATTTTCTAATGCAGGTGTTCTTACACCACTGAAGCGTAACGTAATTGTCAGTTTACAGATAAGCATCTGAAGCACAGAAGTAACCACTGCTTTGCTTAAAACCACGTGGAGGAAGCCTATAGGAGAACGAGGTTTTGCTCTCAGTGTAACAGTTGCGAGCACCCTGAAAACTGAACTTCCCCTTTCATTTTTCCTTTTTGCTTTTTTTTTTTTTGAAGTATGTAACAGATATCGAGAGCAATCAATCTTTAAAGCTTTATTCTTTACAGCTTAGAAAAATAAGTATGCTGATCATAAGAACAGATAAAAGAAATTGAATAAATGCAATGGGATGTTCACAATGTGTGTAATGTGTACTGATAGAAGGATCACAGAGATGACAAAACAACGTTATTGTCTTTGTAAAATAGTTGAACTCACTTGAGTGAAAAGCTGCATTCAGAAACAGTGGTAATTGAGAAGTAGGAATAGGCAACATTTGCATGCCACCAGCTTTCAAAACAGCTGTGTTTTCCTTCAGCACTGGAAAACTATCTCCAAAACCATTGCCTGAGGAATTATTTTGTTTTGTTTTCTGAAAATGATAATGGTCTGGCAGGATTAGGAGTGAAAACTGTTCCCTTTAAAGGGTGATAACGCGTCCTGCAGGGAGAACAGAATGCACAGTCTGTCCTGAAGACTCAGGACGTTGAATCCATGTGCACCTGGGAGAGGAATGTGCTAAGTCATGTGCATTGATGGCTGAACACATTTTATTTTTTTACATGTATGTTTCATTTTGGTAACATGCTGCTGGGAGATGAGAATTTCCTTTTTTGTGCTTTTTCTTGTCTGTCCTGAAGCTAAACATATTAAAAACCTTCTTTGCTGCCAGAAGCAGAAAGTAATGTTAGGCTCAAACTCTTTCCAATGGGTGAATCGTGGCCAGTTCACATCACAGTTTGCATATCTGCAACAATGTCAACAGACTGGTATAACAGCAAACAGGTTAAGCTTCCGTTTAGGTTAATTTGCAGACTGGAAAACAGATGAGGATCACTGGCATTTCAATTTATGGTGAGCCAATGGCCTCTTCTGGGTATGAAAGAAAATGAGACATGTTCAGCCCTGGAAAACTCAATGGTATTATAACATTTGCTCTGAACTGCTCCATGTTTGACAGGATTTCTGATGGAAATGGAGTCCAGAAAGTATCAGCATACTATGATCATGTCACTGTAGTTTTGCAGACAGATAAAAAGCTGGGAAAAAATTGTGTCATTTCAATAACAGGAAGTTTTTTACTTTTTGGAAACAATGCATATTTTTAGAGGAGTCATATATAATGTCATGTGTACATTTAGAGTTGGAATCTTGGAAAAGTTGTATTTTTGTGGCTCATTTTGAACAGTTTAATTTCACTCCAGGATTTGGTCTGAACCTGAATTTGCCAGAACCAATCTGACACCCTGACAGTAAAGGTACAAAATTTTATAAAGCATAGAGCACAAATTTAATAAGTTCAAACTGCAAGTCTCAAAACTTTTAAAATTGTAACGGTTTGTTTGACAAATGTTCTTACATGTGGGTGTAAAACAAGAAGCCTTGTGCATTTATGCAGTAACTAGCTCAACTATATTTTCTAACCCTGGGAAGAGCTGTGACTGCTTCCGTACGTCTCAGCGGCCAGGTTACTAACAGGCAACTCCTTCTTACACTCTTCTCTGAGCAGGCCTAATGCCCAATTCCTTTTTATGGATATGGGAAGGTTGTCTATTTTTCCGTAGAGATCGAAATCATTTGGCAACATTTGTGCCCACTGAGATCATGCACTTGTTGGGGCTCCAGAAAGTAAGGCTGTGACACCCAGCCTGCTTCACAAATGCCCTTTGGAGGCAGCTAATAGCATCAGGTATCTTTCACAGATAAACAAAGAACCAGAAGCTTCTTTACGGTTAGACTCTGAACTTCAAAGCTTACCAGACTTCTCTAACTTGTCACCAGCATGATTTCTTCCTTGATCTGCAAATCTTGTCTGGTGTTCATGCTTGAGGAAAATAAAAAAATCAACCAAATGTTACTGGTAAATCATTATTTGATAAGATAGGCTTACATGGTTACATCTGCTTGACTGAAACAGAGGAACATAGCTGAACATCGCTCCATTCATGTTTAATATTTTAAACATGACTTTGTGGATCAGCAGTAGGTCAGCTAATAGGTTGTCTTCTTGTCAGAGGATGGATGACACAGGGCTGTGATGCGATGTGATGGAGCTGGGATCCTTTAGAAGAAAAGAGGGCAATAGCCCAGAGAGGCAAAGACTGAGTCTGAGCATTCCTGTGGCACTTCAGGATGTCACACAAACTGCTGATTTGACAAGAGACTGAAAACGAGCAGCTATGTTTGCATTTGTAGGTGATTATGTCAACAGGGTTTAAAGATGAAATGAAACAGTTTTTTGACACATATACACTTGGTAAGTAAAAAAAAAAGTAACTATTGTGTATCTGCATTAGATCCTGAATTTCAGCAAAGCACCAGTGGAACAGGTTTACCTGTGCGTTTTTTGAGGGGAAGGATTATATTTTTTCAGCTTTCATAAAACAGTCATTTACAAATAAAGGTTTTTTTCTCCCTTAACAATGAATGATATCACCTAGGGGCATAGTTAAGCTTTATGTACATTAAGAACATTAATACATTATATTCAAGGTTTAACACGCTTTTATCATTTTCCATTTTTCACACAAGATTAACAATCTCCTTGAATTTGTTTTATTGCATGCTATTCCAGTTTCCTCTAAGCTGTTCTCCTAGGTTTAAAATTTAAGCTCTTTTCTGCAATATTTTCTTTAGTTGCAGAGTTTAATTCATTATCCCATTTCGATTTAAACATGAGATCAGCCATTCAGCACTGACACGTTTTGAAGAATTAACAAGTATTAGTTAATGAATTTGATGAAGTATATTACCAATATTTATTATTCCTAAAAACTTCAGAATTACTGAGAAGGTGTTAACAGGGGGATGGGAAGAGAACATTCCACTCACTATTTTCACAGGAAATATTGCATGATGATCTTTTCAGTGTACCCTTCTTTCAGTACTAAAGTAATGAAACAACAACTAAACTATGAAGAACTAATCAAAATACTGTGTGTCCCGGTTTGAGATAAACTTCCTGGTTTGAGCTGAAATATCCTTGTTTTGGGTAATGGGCAAATAGAATT
>NW_010398347.1:0-22149 GCF_000710305.1 Buceros rhinoceros silvestris
GCCAGTCCACTGTTACCTGGTGGGAGCGGGGAGAGCCATGCCTGCTTCCGGGTGGATTTCTGCTTGGACCCTTTGTAACCACCGCGCTTGTTCATCTTCCTGTGATCTGAAAAATTATAACGGACATTATCATTGCTTCAGGCTTGCTTCTCATTGAAATGATCCGCTTTGAATTAAACGCCTGACTAGGGATTTATGTGTCAAAAAATAAGTATTAAAATAGAAGTCAGAATTACAGGGTTTCTCTTGTTTTTGTTGAAAGCTAATCTGGCCCATTATCTTTTCAATAAGGACTCTCTCGAATTCGAGAGAGTAACATCTAATCCACATGCACATTTAGGTGTTCCACCTAAGTCGGAAATACTCCGAGGCATCTGCTAGTATCTCTGTAGTGTGTTTAATGCTGCTTTTAAACCTTTTTGCCAAGGGTTTGTTGCAGTTGGGCTGAACTTTGTGTAAGAAAAATGGTGATGTACCTCCCTGGGTCCCGCTCCCCTCTCCAGATGCATATTTGTCATTGCTGGCTCTTTTGCAAGCTTGCTAAACTGCCTGTAGAAGGAGTGGGGTTTTTCCATTGACGGACTTGTGGCACTGCCACTTCTGTCCTGACATGCAGGTAGCCATGTGATGCGCCAGCACAAAACCCAAGCAAGCCTCTTGGTTTCACCTGGAATAGTTCCCTGATCTGGTCTGTTGGCTCGGGTGTGCAGACAACTGCTCTGGCACAACAGGGCCTGCTGTTGTAATGGGAACAAACAACTGGGGAAGCAGTTGGATCTGTTGCATAAACCAGTTTATGCAGTGACATTGGCTGTGCCGCCAGTGAAGCGTTTGTGAAACTAACCTTGAGCTTGTAGATCTAGCAAGGCCCTGCTAACTTCCTGCATATGTAGTCTGTTATTTCTCAGCCAAGCAGAAACAAACTGGTTTTGCGTAATTATTTTCTTGCCCACGCTTCTCCAAAAGGGCCTGTGTCACGGGTGGAGAACCTCTGTGCTGGAATTACCTTGCTGAAAAAACGCATGTTCTTTAAGGCGTGCACACACACGTGTGTAAGTATGTCTTACTGCACAGGTATTTGTTATCAGCATTTTTAATTTGTCAGCTTCCCTGGTGTAAGTGCAGCCATGAGAATAGAGCCCATGTAGTGACTGGTATAATACTGGCCCCAGACAGCAGTTATTTGCTGTAGTTCTTACCTTAAGCAGATGATTTGAGAAAATTTTCAACATAATTCTCGAAGTTTTTTGTGGTTTGAAGGAACGTAAGACTCATCTAACTGTATTTCACGATTGAGTCTGACTTGATGTATTAAAGTTTTATGGATGTCATAATTCCCTGTAAATCAGATTTATTTTTTTTTTATTCTAATGAAATCTAGGCAAGGAATTCATGCTGTAGAATTATTTGGCATTTAAGTTGTCTCTCAGTAGGTCAATTTTGTCAAGTATACCATTCATAATTATTTCAATACTTTCCTTCAAGAATAGCTTGTTTATGACGATCACTTTTTTCCAAACATTTCTAATTTTAAATGCTTTGATGGAGCACTTCACTTGATATATTTTTCATCTATATGTGCGTGGTTGCAGCTGTTGTTACCAGATGCGTGTTTGTTGAGTATAAGGTTTGTTTTCCATTCAGAGTATCCAATAGCTGCTCAGATTAACTTCTGGTCGCTCTTGCCAGCAAGCTGAGTCACTGGAATTTTGTTAAAAATTGAACCCCTGCAAAACAGAGAACGTAAAGCAAACTGTTTTAAAATATGGATGATTGTACATGGACTTTGTGAGGAAATGGACAAGTAAAAACTAAACCACTTGCCTTGACTGTATGTGTAAGTGTGAGACGTTACTGGGTTTTGTGATGTAAATATTTTACTGTAGAGCCAAGTTGTGCACTCTGAATAGTTTGGGGTTTTTAATACTAACATTTATTTCATTTTCAATATAAAAAATATTTGGAATAAAGTCATATCCTGGGCTAGGCTGTCCTTTTCTAGACCTGTGGTGTCAGCTCTTTTTGATTTATAGACCCCTAAACAGTTTTCAATGAAGGTTTGGACCTTATGTGATTAATCTGAAACTGATGACATCAGGTTATTTTCTTTTAGAGAGCTTTAGAAGTGTCTCACATACCCTTAGGAACTCCTACATTAGCTGCTTGAGAAGGAGTTTTGCAGAGAAAAGCTTGGTTTGGAGGAAAGGAAGAGGAGAGGTTAAAGTAAGAAGATCATACCTCAGATGGAATGTCATGCAGTCTAATTTTGCTTCGTTTTGGTGGAGGAAACCTTCACTAGGTATAGATGCTACAATTTTTCTTCTCGGCAAGTTTTCTTCAAGTCTTGTGTCTCTACAGAGAGGTCTGTTGTGTACTTGGATAGCTTTAGGAGTGTATGCTGCTGCCGCGTCCCCTCCTCCCAGGCAGTGTGGCTTTTCAAACCCTGAGGGTCTCCCCTGGCTGCTGTACTGGCAGAAATGCAGGACCCAAGGGCCAGAGTGTAACGTCTCTCTGTCTTCCCACCAAAAACTCATGAGTTTCTACTGCAGAGGGGGATAATTGCTAAGAACCTGCTTCCTCTCTCAGTTGGCCCTGTGAAAATCTCATCAGTGGCCCAAGTGCTAACGCTGCAGGACATGGGGTGTTATCACAGGGTGATCTGATCTGTCACCTTGTGCCTTCAGATACCCGCTTCTATCCCAGAACTCCTGAGAAGGGAAGCGCTGTTACTTGCGGTCACGGAAGACACTTGAATGAACTGGGTCCCTTCAGCCACCCTTGAATGCAGCAAATGTTTCTGGAAACATTAGAGGGCTAGCTTTATCGATTCCAAATACTCTGCCAAAACACAGGTAACTCGATGACTTGCCAAATTACAGATGGAATTTTCTACCAGTTTCTCATTGCTGACAGCTGTGCATGGAAAACAGTGCTTGGATTTTTTTTTTCCTCCCCTTTTTCTAATATGTTCATATGAAACTCCCGTAACAAATGCTAGCAGGTAAAAAGAAACGTTTTGTAGTTAAACCTGTCACTTACCTTGTCACAAAAATATGGATATTTATTGTTACTCAGAAAGTAAGGTACACAATGAGAATATTACGAAAATCACAGTGTTCCGTAACCAATGTGAAGCAAAATACACAGACAAGACTCCTTCCTGAAGATTTAAATTTCTTGCCAGGAAAATAACTATAATACAGCATAATACAGAACTGCCTTTATTCCTGGTATTGCAGTTTCTGAGTGCCAAGCCTTGAGCTTTTTTAGCTGTCACCTTCCTTCTTCTGCAAATAGCACAATCTAGTTAATATTTTCCACTGAGAATCCACATGCCTAGCAGCTCGGGCAGTTTCAGATAAACACTGCCAGACAACGACAAGCCAGACAGGAATATGACCCTAGAAAACTGCCAAGCTGTAGTAAACACATACCTCCTTAAAAAGGTGATAGTTCCACACCTTGGACAATGATGCAGATCAAAATACGCTACAAGTATTAAGGCACGTGTTCTCTAAGCGGGCAGGTGGTCACGGCACTCTGATAGCGGTTTAAAGGAATAATGTACATAATAATAACAATAATAACGAGCATTAGCAACTAGTGAGCTATTAGTGGGCACTTTACAAAACCATTGGTAAAAAGCTGCAGGTGCTACTGAAGTACAAAATCTGTCACAGCGCAGCAGATAGGGCGCAGTTTGATGTTACCAGGTTCCACAGCTCTGATCAACTTCAGCTGGAGTTTGATTTATGAGTCTTCTACACATAAAATCCTGAGTATTCCGATTACAGTGCAAGTGTGTAAGACAACGTTAAAAAGCGGCTTGGATTTCCTAGTTAGAAGTGTGAAGTGTGGTAGAAGTGTGTACATCCTGGCTCTTTATTTTAGACAAACTGTAAAGAAATTCAGGAAAGAGCAGATGGAAAGATGGGTGATGTGGCAAGTATATATTCTATAATTCTGTCCATACGCTAACTCCAAGCAAGAAAAAGCAAAGAAAAATGAAGTGTCTTGTGTTTGCTTTATAAAAAAAGGCAGGCTTGTGCTTTTGTTCAGGAAGAATAAATGGAATGATAGTGCAAAATTTTGTATTAGTACCATAATCATGTTTGTCATTCAGTTTTCCTGTAAATGTGGCTTTAGGGATCAAGTTTCTTGGCAGAAAGCACTGTCACTGTAGCCTCAGTTCTCCAGAAGGTTTATGTAAGTAAATCAGAGAGCGCAACAAAGAACTGCTGGTGCTATGGTATACTTTAAAAGTCAGCTTGATGCTTTAATTCCTCAGTATCAGTCAGACCATTTGGCCTCAAACGACTGTCTTCAGGGGTTAGAGATTGCACGGAGATGGATGGCGATTTTCAGAGTAGCAGCAAGTGCAATTGTGTTTGTGCATTGCTAAGATGCTGGAAAAATGTGCCTTATGTTGAGATTATTTTTCTTTTCGGAAGATTGTATCCAAATGTTAGAGCTGATTTGTGGTAAGTTCTCATCAAGTGAAACATGCAAAGTTTAGGAGGTAAACCTGTTGGCTTGCTGAAAAATTGTGCCTGTGTTTCTTTGTTTCATCAAATAGTGCCAGAAATGTTATTTTAGATGACATTTTTTCTTTCGTTCAGGCAGCCAAAAAGCTATTTTTCGTTTTGTGCATGTATTATACTTGAGGGTGCTGATGTGTCACTAGGTCATTTCCTGTATGATGTTAACATGCTGGTTCTAAGACTACAAAATATGTTTTTCAAGGAAAGGTTGCAATTTATAACAACTTTAAACTTACTGTTGTGCCTTTCTGTGCCCTGTGAAGACATGCCCACCATTGGAGATGAGAAACCGAAACTTTCTTTCAGGCCACGGATACAGAAACACTGCCCTGTAACAAGTGTGGGTCAGCCTTTGCTTTTCCGTGGCCCCTGCAGTATTACCGATGTCACCTCTGTGCTGGTTCACTCATTACTGAGTAGAAAGTTCAAGTGGCATAGCAAAAAATAACAAAAGATGCCGAATTGTTGATGGCTTTATGTTCAGGCTACTGACTGAATTTATTATTGTCAGTTCTGTACTGTCAAATTACATTCTTTGCATGATGAGTTTGGACCCAAGCCAGAATGGGGATTTATGTAGTAAATGTTGCTTTACAGTTCTGAAGTACAGAAGCAGTGCTCTGGAAGAAATCTTTATGCCTGACCTGCTTTTCTGTCAATTTATCACTCTTCCCCCCAGTTCCCTGTGGCTGTTCATTATATATGAGCCAATTATATATGGGCAACAGAGAGGCGATTGCCTCTCCGGTACAAGCATCTTGCTTGGGGCCTGGCTGGCTGGAATGTGCTGTATTCTAGGAATTTGGTAGGTACGTGTGCTTGCACAGCGCTAGGTATACGCGTCATTTTGAATGCGGAACGTGAAGAGGCAGAATTTGACCATGCTGTTTGACTTCCCCTCCCTCAGTTATACAAATGTTGCTCTCTCCAGTGAGAGAGTACAACTACACTCTGTGCTGGAGAACCACAGGACAAATGTTTCTGGATGAAAACAATTCCAATGGTAAACTGGACACGTGAGCTGCGCTGTTTTGTTTGCCAGATTCTTCACAATCTGATGAGTTCTTACAGCATCTTCCTTGGTGTTCTCATGGGACTTCTTAAGGGGAAAAAAAATCCCACAACTTTTTTTGAAAAATGTTTTTTAATGGACAGACTACCCATAGTTTTTGTCAAAGTTTGATGACTTAAGGGAGGTCCCTCCACAGCTAGCTAAGCAGGAGGTCTCTCACTCATAATCCTCACTTGGCGTCAGAGTTAGAGAGCACCAAGGTCAGTGAGATAGAAGTGATAGAAAGGAGGACCTCAGGCAGTGTACCTCAGTTCTTCAGTCGGAGCTAGGGTTGTAGGGTGGTGGCAGTGTACCTCAGTTCTTCAGTCGGAGCTAGGCTTGTAGGGTGGTGGCAGTGTACCTCAGTTCTTCAGTTGGAGCTAGGGTTGTAGGGTGGTGCCAATGCACGTGAACTGCACGTGTCTCAGTGCACTGTGTCTAAGTCTCAGTTTTGCTTCAGCTGTCGACTTCTGCCTTGCAGTTAATGTAGACTTCTGGGTAGGCTGCAGTGAAGCCTCAGCATTATACTCCTTGTGATGTGTTGCCATCAGCTTGGCGTCAGAGTTAGAGAGCACCAAGGTCAGTGAGATAGAAGTGATAGAAAGGAGGACCTCAGGCAGTGTACCTCAGTTCTTCAGTCGGAGCTAGGGTTGTAGGGTGGTGGCAGTGTACCTCAGTTCTTCAGTTGGAGCTAGGGTTGTAGGGTGGTGCCAATGCACGTGAACTGCACGTGTCTCAGTGCACTGTGTCTAAGTCTCAGTTTTGCTTCAGCTGTCGACTTCTGCCTTGCAGTTAATGTAGACTTCTGGGTAGGCTGCAGTGAAGCCTCAGCATTATACTCCTTGTGATGTGTTGCCATCAGACACTGAATATCTGATGTTTTTCTGCACAAATTATGAAGCTAAACAGAATCATTGCAAAAAAGGATAAAGATATGCAGACAAATCTGGCTTAAAACTGTTTTGGTTTGGTTTGTTTTTTTTTGTACTTTGTGATATTTCTGTGCCTGAAGCATTATTGTTTGTACTGCACGTATGAGACAGCATTTCACTAGCTATGACATCTGATGGCTCAGGACTACAGAAATCTTAAGCTGACATTGGCCCTTAGGTTAAAATTGGCTTTAAGGTTATGCAGGTGTATTTTGATGCTGGGTTAAAAGATGATGGCACTTACCAGATGGCTTATTAAAGCACAGAAAATGCTGAGAGTCTTGAGCTGTGTAGAAGGACCTAGCTGTTGCATTTCAATGTATGTTGCTGTTCTTTTTCCTCTTAAAGTCTCCTCTATTTCTGAAATCTCACAAAGTAGTATTAAAATTGCCTTAAATACAGAAGGGAAGTTTCCTGCTGGAAAGAACCTGGTGAAAATACAGATTTCATTTGGTATGTGGATAATGGAGGTAGGTGAAGTGGGAGGAGGCCCAGGGTGCCATGCTGCCAGGATGGCGTATGGGGGAATTGCTGCTGGAACCTGACACACTTGCAGGAGAGATTAGCATTTTCCAGGCTAGAGGAGAAGGTAGGTTTGAGTGATTTAGAGATGGTCTTAAATCCTGACGTCAGTGGTTGAGGAATCTGACCCCTGCAGTCTGTCAGTGGACTCTGGAGTTACTGAAGGGGCATATTTGTTCCCAGGAATCTGCAGAAATGTGCGATGTGGAACAGAATTTCTGTCCTCTTCTCTTTGGAAGGCTGCTTAGCTGCCTGGATATGTTTTTTCCTCCCTTCAGCTGGATATTTTTTCATTTAAATTAGGGCTGTAAATGTTCTGGGAATATGTGCAGGCTTTCTCCATTGGAAAGCTTTTCTCCATTGCTTCACAACTGCAGACTCACACTGCGATGAGAGCTAGTCTGTGGTCTCATTTTATTTATTAGTATAACACTGACCTGGAAGAGAGAAAGTGAGAAGGGATTCTGTAATTCGTGACATATTTGACACTCTATTTTAAAAAGCTGATAAATTGATCTTTATTTTGTGTCCTTAATTGGCAGTGTCACTCTTGGAGACTGGCTAGCATGTGTGGTATTTTGGGTGTTGCCTCACCTTTGTGTATGGGACCTGCAGAAGGGCGGACCTGTCCATTTTAAACTATAGCTTGTAACGCATTCTCCACTGTACCTGGATAAAGCTGTCGTTAACTAACACTGCCTTGTGGTTTCTGTTGGCCAAATATTTTTGAAAGATTGTATCTGGAATTATTTTGCTGTTAAATCTAAAATGACACACTTTCTTCCCTTTTATGTTTCATCATTCCCTCTATTTTAGGTCAGATGATTCATCTCTGCGTTACTGCTTCTGCATTTCCATTGCCTTAATTGGGTCTTTTGGAGGCATTACAGTCTATATGGAATTGACAAATGCTATTTCTAACAACATACAGGTTTGTTCCCTTCCCCTCCCTCCTTGTCTCTCTCTCCTCTGCATTCCCTGCTCTCTCCTCCTCACCTTTCTCAGTCCCAGGTGGTTTCTTTCTTCTTGTCTTTACTGCACTACACCTTTTCAGGGAGTGAGCTGAAGGATTTAGCTCACTCTGCTGCTAAAATGTGATTTGTTTTCTTTAGCCTTGAGTTAGTTCAGAGGAAAGTCCTTGTGACTTTTCACGCTGTTTTGCAGTTACAGCCAAGTACCTACAAGAACCCTTGCAGGCAAAGGATGTCAGAAGGTGTCCTGGACCAGCATGTTTGCTGAGTATTTAAGATACCATGTCAGCAGTTATTGCTACTCATTTTTTAGCATCAGGTCCTAGTACACAGAGGGTGACTTGGTTGTTTTTCTTTTTGCTCTGTCCTTTTCCCACCAAGGTGCGCCTTCAGCCACCAAGAACAGTCCTTCACCTGAGCACGTACTTGCACGGGGACAGCAGTTGCTTCTGTGTACAGTGATTAAAAACTGGACTCAACCTAATTGCATCTCCATATGTCAGTTGGGTGCAGCTGGTGAGTATGGAGAGGCCATTGCAAGTGTTGTCATTAACTGTAGCTTAACAGATTCCTGCTTGCCACCTAAGCTGAAAAATCTGGCTGGAAACATGTTTTTAGGCAGTGGTGAACAAAATAAAATACCACTAGGAATGGTGAACAGCAAATATGTTAATATTTAAAAATGCGATCTATGATGCCAAATTGTTAATAGATTTCTGTCCAAAAATGATGTATGCATTTACATTTTAAAGCATTTGAAAATGAAGTGGATTGTATTTACTACTTAGACAGATCTCTCCACTTGGGAATTAAAAATTCTGAAGTTAAAGAAGACTATTGCAATCATGTAATACACCTCTGCATGTAAATAGTCCACAAAGCCCTTCATCAACCATGCACTGAATTTATAGCTTCTGGTAGAGCTTTCACCTTTCCTGCTTGCTTGAAAGTCTTGAACCTTTCAAAATCTCCAATTGAAAAAACAAAACAAACAAACGAAAAACCCAAGGAGCATGAAAAACATTTTAAGCAAAAAGGTAATTAATGTTTTAGCAAAACCCACTTTTCCCATACTGGAAGCTGTAACTTCAAGAAAGAAGAAAAAGGCAGGCTTATTTTAACAGCCAAGATTATTAACCACTGGAAAAAATTGCTGAGGACTGTGGTGGCTTCCCTGTCATCAGGACCAGGTTCCCGTCTGGAGATTGTGGCACAGCCCATGCATGTGTCTGGTGCGTTCCCACGGTTGTGGTGATGTGTCTGGAGCCTGTGGAAAAGCCTCAGCAGGGAGCTGACCCTCGCAGGGCTTCTTGAAGCTTTGAATGGGGCTGCCTGAAGGGTGATGTGGAGAGGGCATAGCCAAGCTCTTAATTCCTGCTAAACTGCACACTGATTGTTGTTACTCGATAGCTACAGATTTTAGTGAACTAAAGAGATTCGTTTGTGTTTTTTATTCATCTGCTCTAATTTCTGGACATTGGTTTAGCTTCAAGTATGGGCTCGTTGGAGTAGAACCTAGGCAAAACTTTGCACTGTGTCACTAATGGATGACCTAAAAATAAATTCATGGCATTCTCTCAAGATACAGTAACCATTTCCTGTTGCCTGGCAGTATCTCTGCCGCTGAATTCAGAACTGGATGATGCCGTGCAGAAAAATTTCTTTACAATTTTCCACTGTGATTCCCTCAAGAGGAAGAACCCATGGCTTGTACAGAGAGAGCGAACGTTAATGACACCTTCTATTCATCTTGGCACATTTATGACCAAGTTTCTGGACCTCTTTCTATATTTCCATAATATTTACTGAAAGACGTCCTTGTGGTTTCTCAAACTCATACCACTTATTTTCAGTGGGAATTAGCATGAATTTACTCTAAATATAAATAAACTACAATTTTAGTTTGTTTTTAAGTTGTCTTCTTTTGATAATTTTGTTTTCACATGGCATGCAAAAATATTTTCCCTTCAAGAAGGACTAAGAATTTTTCTAATATATCTCTAGGTTGCAGTTTATTAACCATACAGTATGCATGGTTTGGTTTAAAGGGAACTTCATACTCCCACAATGTCCTGTGCTGTGTAGAAGAATGTGAAGACCTTAATTTCATAGTGTGCTTCAGGCAAGTAAGTGGCTGCATACCCCCGTGAACAACAGTATTTACCATCACTTGTGGGACTGGGATATTTCTGTGCCTGAATTCAGCCCCCAACAATGAAGAGGACAAGCTGAAAGTCTTTGTTCTCCTAGAATATACTGATAAGAGGAGGACAAAAACCTTCGTAGTTTCTTGGGCTGGGATTTTTCCTATGACCTGGGATACACCCAGCATATTCCTTCAACCTGCATTTTTGGGGGAATACATTAACACTGGAGATAGGCTTGTAGGTACTGACTCCATGGAGAAGATCATGAAATGAATCATGCAGAACCACTCTGATGACAGGCCATGGTGGACCTATTAACGCATTTAGAAAGGAAATGCAGGCTAAAATCTAGAGTTTCAAGTAGTTTAAGGCTTTTTGGTTACTGCTGTTATTTTAACATTTGGTCAATCCCGATGATAACAGTAAAATTCCAAATCTCCTTTTATGGTAAATTCTATTAGAGTGGATCCTACTGTTGGTGGGAGAGGTAATCAAAATTAGGCTTAGCTGGTGATGAGCTCAACTGAGCCGGTGAGATTTTGTTCTTGTTTTTCTTTTGTTTACATGGTAACTGCCTCTTTCCTTTTCCTATACAAATGAAGGTCATGTAGCACAGCTGAGATGTGCTGCCTTTTATTTGCCAGAAGAAGCTGCTAATAATTGAATCACTTGAACACTGAAATTTACAGGCAAGACTTTTCAACGGAAAAAATATTAATATGCTACAGGATGAACTTTGTGGCACGTCAAAACCACCCCGTCACAGCTACCTCCTAAAAATAAGGATTTATTTTGTTCCTGTAGGAAAGGTGATAAAGTTGTCCAAATCAAAATTCACCTTTCGAGTCACAGATTTTTTTGCACCATCTCTATAATTTCAAACATAACTTCAGCAGCAGCTTCTTTTCATGGTACAGGAAAATTATTCAGACATCAAACTGATTCTAAATCAGCCCATCAAATACTTTTTGAAGGGAACAAATTTTGAACTGATCTTTAGACACACAAACCCAAAATACATTTCATTTGTTTTCATAGCAGCTAATTGCATAATGGGGTTTAGCTTGAATGCAGAGAGCTGGCAAGAATAAACAAGTTAATGAGGTGCTGAGGGACTTGCCTTTATGGTGCACATGTAGAGACTTGTTAAGGACAGAGGCTTAGACTAAACTGATAGATTAAAGCTTCTAGGGGGTGTTTACAACATCCAGCTCAAGCATCCGATGGGCAGGGAGCCATGTCCCTCCTCACCCATCGCACACAGTTGTTGGAGACTAATGCAAACCACTGCTTCTATTTCTTTTTTCCCCTCCTTTGTCTCATCTCCCAGTGCCTTGGACTGGTCCTTCCGTGCTGCAGTTGCTTTCTGTATAAATTGCCGTGCTTGAAGAGTGTAATAATCATGGTCGAAAAATGGGATTTGTAAGGTCATGTTTCAGCAGGCCGATACAATTCCGTAATTTTTACTGTAAATATCAAGTGTTGAATCAAATAGAATTCCTCTTGCAATGGTGGTATCTTTGCACATACGTGTAAATACATGTACATATCTGTGCAGGTACCTGTGTCTGTCTTTATCTACATGTGCATATGTTTGTGTGTGAATATAAAAAATATATCTCTGTAAACATAAATGTGTATAATGGCAGAAACATGGTAAGGAAAGACCCAGGCAAAACATTAATCTGCATTTTCTATTCAGCCTAATAGAAATATAAAAGAGGAAAATCAGAAGAGGACCTGAAAGTAAATCGGATTAAAAAGACCCTTCTGCTTGGATAATCATTAGTGCTCTTTGTAGGAATGCAGAAAAAATTTTGTAGGAAGTGGGCACTGAGTTATGTGCATAACCCTTACCCTTTTGGGAAAACAGTAATCCCAAATTTATTTTCAGATAACTCTAGGTTGAAAATCAGCCCATTTCATTAGGGACAGGGTAATTGCATAATATAGGCACATGACTTAAAAGTTCGGATATTTGCTTTTAAAAAAGGAAGATAGCCCTCCCATTTTTGTGCTTGGCACAGCAAAAGGAATTTGCCTTTGCCTCCTCTTGATCATATAGCCCTTGCAGGGTGTTTCAGCAGCATCTTAAAGGCAAAAATGTTCTGACTATTCCTCCTTTTCTCTGCTTTAAGGACAAGAGAATTACACAGAGCCTGTCTTGTCTGCTTTCCATCACTCACTTCGGCTCCTCAGAGTGTAAAACTGTCTCAGCCATGCCGTTTTTTGACATGGAAATACTGCTTTAGTTGTGACCATATGATAAATGCTTTCTTACTGGACCCTTGTTATCGTAAAGATACACTTGTTACCATGAGGATGCTTTTCCATGTCCTTCCACAGCGTGAGGTTTCCATGTTGCTGGTAAGGAAATGTACTCACCACGTCCTGGGGGAAGCACTGAATCCCAGCACTGACGTCAGGGTGATTTTCTCAGACTGATGATTAAGGGTCTACCCATCTGCTGCTGCCTATAAGCCCTCAGGGCTCATCACATGAACTTCTCCAGTGCCTAAAGTTGTCTCAAGTATTCTTGTCCCTCTTGCTTTTGGAAGTACAATGTCTATCAAACCCTGCTCTTTTGCAAGCAGGGAATGATGTTGCCCTTCAATGTTTTCTCTCTTAGGTGCGTGGTTGCTTAGAATCAAGGACATGTAGGCAAAGCATTCATATACTCTCGTCTTCAGCTCAACTTTTGCTTTCCTAAATCCATTGCAGCTAAGGCACGGACGTTTTGTAGACTGTCCCAAAGCCTTTTCGGACTTTGCTGGTGGGCCTGGTCCATCCATCCCATCAGATCTCCAAGAAGAAAAGAACAGTGAACTAAATGAAAATGTGCTAGATGCAATCCTATTTCATTTGCCTCCCAGTTTTATCTGTCATTAAACTGATATTACTGATGCGTGTAATTATATCACCAGTACTACCATTTGGGGGAGACTGATACACCCTTGACTTCCACCTTGCAGTGAAAATTTGAGGCATTAGATCAGTTCATGAGCTCTGTCTCTTGAGTAGGACAATATTCAGTAGGTTTTAGAATGTGATCGAAATTAATTGCAAAGATGAAGAGTGATGGAATATGTGTGCTGATATTTATACTTGGCATATGAATGATAAATGGAAGTTAATCATGACAACTGTGATGTTCCCGTCATCCTTCAGTGGTAGCATTTTCATTATTATATCTATAAACTTAAGGCCCTGTGATTTTCTGCAGCAAATAATAAAGAAAATACTCTGCCCCAGAGCACTTGCAATCCAAATATCACAAAGGACAGAGTTATGTGCCTCCTTAACCACAGCCAGATGTTTGATTTCAAGGATGGAATTAAATCTATTTTCACTAGGGAATTTTTCTCATGCAGGAGGTCGGCATGGGAGAAAGCATACAGGAAGTTTCCCTACTGGCATTTCTGCTAATTAAGGGTGCACAACAGATTCAGTAAATAACCCACTGTTTTCACAAGCCAATAAACATTTTGAAAACCATCTCCTTTTGAGCTTTAAATATCATCTCTCAATATCTGTCAAAATGTGTTGGGGGTTTTTTTGTTGGGTTTTTTTTTTTTGGTTAAATAGAGTGAGATAATTTTAGTTGCGGTTTTTGTGGTCTGAAAACTAGAAAGAGAGGAAAATCAACAAAATTATTTTCCTCCTCTTTTACAGTGCACGACCACATATTTCTCTTCACCTGAGAATGCCAAAACCTGGTGTGAAGTCTCTTTGCTCTCCAAACATCGAACCTCCTTTCCAGGCATCTCTACTGTTTCCTCATTAGATTTGCAGAGAAGGTGATTGATTGTTTTTTTTTTTTTTTTATGGATTACCAAGATAGTGATGCAATATAATCTTTATTCCAAACCAGGCATTTAAATTTCTACTCCTCCTCTCAGGACTATGGTATTGTACAGAAACTGCCAATGTTTATGTCGGCAGTTGATGCTCTTAGGAGGTAGGAATGATTTTCTTTTCCTGAGTACCTGAAGAAGCAGATGGTGTTAATCTAACTGAGGCAGGGGACGCATGTAGGAGATGGTGTAGAAAGAGCTGCAGCTTTCCTGGCATCAGAAGTGGAAATAACAGTGCTGAGAAACCGCGGAGGCAGAGTGGTTCTTCCCCAGTATAAGGCAAAACTCAGACTCTGAAGGTGGAGGATTCCTTCTGGCTTCACCGTCCTGCAAAGTACCGCCATGCGAGCCCTGTGGGCTGATATCAGACTTCCACTCTTTCGTTATGGAATTCACGGGTACTGATGGCATCAGTGCTGCTAGCATGCCGGAAAGCACTGTGCCAGTGGAAAGCTGGAGCTCTGCTTTCCTCTGTTTAAGCAAGAGCTTGAGCTCAACAGCTGCTTCAGATGACTGAAGTCACTTGTTGGGTGAAACCATGGTGAATGTACACGTGTCAAAACTCAAAAATCAGAGCAGGATGCTCATAGCCTCCTGCTGAGTAATTCAGGGGGTGGTTTAGCCCTGTAGCGCCTTCTGGCAAGTCTGAATATATGTTCAGACCTGGCTTGGTTCTGACACGCACCTGATGCAGGGGTTCTTACAAGGAGTTTGTAATCTTTATTGGGGGGAAGGGTATGAGCAAGGGCGTGGAAAACCCATAGAATCTTTAATTTTAATCACAGTGATGATTTAGTATCAATCTCAAACCAGAAATAATTCCAAAACAAGAGGTACATTTGACAGCAGGCCAGCATTTTCTTTTTAATAGAAGAGAATAAAAAGAAAAGCATTTCCTCACTGTATACAGTGACATCTCTGAAACTACTGGTGAATTTTCTGTTTGTTCAGATTCCTTCGGAGACACAGATTTGGGTTTATAACTTGTCCGGTCATTACATTTTGGCAGAAAGATTTAAACTCTTTCTTAAAGCCCAAGCTTCCTTTCCATATTTTTTCTTAATCATTTGGTGTTTAGTCATTTGGGGATTTTCTGCCCACTTGAAAAGCTCCCTGCCTCCTTTGTGCTTGGTAATCCAGCGTTTGTCTGGGTTGATCACAATTAGAGGTGTTAACAGGGAGAAAAAAAGAAACAGTGCACCTCCCCAAAACAACTTACTGCATTCTGTCTTCTAGACAAATCTATTCCAGTGTTTGTACCTTCTAACCAGGTTAAAACATGCTGGTTTTTTGCAATCCTTTCCTGAAGTCCTTACTCAGTATTCACACGTTAGTGTGAATACTTGCCCTGTCTGTATTGTATGTTCCCTTAGTCCGGCGTTTCTGCTCTTCCCTCATGAGCTTCTCTGCTTTTGGTTGAGCTGGCTCAGGAGCATACAGAAACAATTTTCCTTTAGGTACTTCAAAGTGAGAAGCTTCCTATAAGCATTTAAATGTAATGCATCAATAAAACATCTTACACAAATTGTGAAATGTTTTGGGGGTTTTGGACTATAGATTGGCTTCTGCAACAGTTTAGAAAAATCTCACATCAGAAAAATGTAGTTGGGTCTGTGTAGGTGGAAGTGAGGGGCAAATCTTATGTTGACTATCAGTGAAAGGCAGATTGTGTAATGTGGTTTGTTTATTTTGTACTCAAATCAACTTAACAGAAGCAAGTTTTGCATGTGTGTGCGAGGGTTGGTTTCACATGGGGAATTGCCAGTTGCATGCCCAGTCCTCTGTCCTTCCCACCCGTATCCTGGCTGTATATCAGATGGACTTAGGAGGGATAAGAAATGGGAAGTCATCCTTCTTCCAAGAGGAGCAGCAGGTGTCTTCAGTCAAATAGGGGTTACAGGCTGCGGCACTTCCACAAACCAGTGAAGTCTGGCCGCATCTGTGGGCTGGTTACTGGTGTTTGCAAGATCTTGCCGTTCTTGAGCCCCGTGATATCGAGTCATCAAGGAAGTGTGAGATCAGTGTCAGTGGTTTGTTCCTGGGCCTTTGCTGCAAGGATCCGATGGTCCAGCCAGCAAATCAGAGTGAGGAGGGGCTCTTCGTCCCATCACCAAGTGCTGATGAAGGCCAGGCACACTACTCTTTGCTGAACGGGACCTTCAGGTGGACTTCACCCGTGTAGCCCATGGGTGAAAGCTGAGCAGGAGACCCTCTGGCTTTCCTTCCAAGTAAGCCTGCGTAGCAACACCTGCTGCCTAGACTGCTTGCTTTCAAAAATGCCTGGGTTTAGAGTTAAAAACAAGAAGCACTCTGCGAAATTTCTCAGAAGGGATTTACCTTCTTGCAGTGCTGCTAAGTCAGGTATGAGGTGTGATTGAGAGTCTCATCTGGTACCTAACTCAGTGCTGGGAGCGGGGCCATGCCATCGTAGCACTGAAGAAAACAAAAGCTTCTCTGTGCTGAGATCTCACAGCCAAGCGCTCAGTGGGAGGAGCGAGGCCAGGCAGAGGTTCAGCATGACCTCCGCCTGACTCATAGTTTTTCCTCCTGTTACCAATAAGAACTTTTCCCTCATGACTCACTTTAAAACAGTTTGTGCGTATTCAGGGAAAAAAACAAACATCAAATTTTTTCCTGAGGAACAGTTTGTTGGTGAGACAGAACAAAGCAGTGAGTCCAGTCAGGGACTGTTCTGCCTGCACAGTTGAGCTACTTAACATTTAGGGCTGTAAGCGAATGGTTTTTTACTGTCATTTGTGTAGGTTCCTTCATCTTTAATGCATTTTTTTTCTGAAACACATCAGTTACATAAGCAATTGTTATTATTCCACTTTTTGGATATTCATCTGAAGCTCGGGGAAACAAAGACCCCTTCAAAAAATTGCCAGTTTAGCTGTTGTCCATCCTAACATAAGCCTAGCATATGCTGGCAAAACAGTACTTTTACTAGTCTGCTTTTTTTTCTCAGGTAACATAAGCAAAACCGTATTTATAGTTTTACAGCTGTGGCTTTCACAAGGTCTGAAATCCTGGGCTTTCTTCCCCCTCCCTGACTTCATTGTAGAGGCAAATACGACCAGTGTGACTTGCCTGTGGCTGCACAACAGCTCCGTGGCAGGGGCAGGGAATCAAGTCCCTGGGACTGTGGGCTAGAGTGTGTCTGTGAGAGCTGAATAGTTCAAGTTTCTGAGGAGTTCAGTCCTCTGTAGGGGTTAGCCATTAAAGTCTCCGTTATATGTATTGATTTTCGGAAGATTCAGTAAGTTTTTATCCCAGTGGCAGGAGTGATTTATTTTTTGTCTTTAGCTGCAAAAAGGTTATTTCTGGCTAAGTCAGCCTGTCCCTCTTCTCTAACATGTTTTGGCCTTGCTGACTGATTTAAGCCAGTTTTGACAGATCAGCTGCAGGCTCAAAGGCAAGTAAGTTTCTATAGGCTTCACGAAGATCAGGAGTGGGTAAGAGGAAAGATACGTTAGCAATGCACCGCTAAGGGAAAAACCATCTTGAGCTCAACCCTTAACAAATGTCTGAAATGTCACAGCAAGGGCAGTTTTTAAGACTGCCCTGATGGGGAGACAAAATTCACGTGGATGTCACAGGCATCAGGGAATGCAATTCTGAGGCAGAATTCAGACAGAAATAAGGTCCATCTTGTCGCTTTCAGTGGCAGCTAGAGTCACGGCTTCACTTGCCTCTTCCTGACCCATATCAGTTTATTTCTACTGTGAGATCCTCAGGTTTGGTGCCACCTCCATCTCTTCCCATGGTGTGCGGCAGCCGTAGTTGGGGCTTTCTCAGACTGACAGGCTGTAATCAGATTGAAATGGTGGGAGTCTGGAAGAGGTGTCTGTTAGAAATTTGCTGACAGCTGATTTTGAGACATCAGGTTAAATGATTTAATGGTTCTCAAGCTTTAGGTCCTATACATCCACAGGAAGGCGTGCTGGCTTCTGGAGCACAGCAGAGCTATTGTTACATTCTCATGGAGCCCAAGTGCATAGTCCTGTTGCCTGCATGCAAACCAGTCTGTCCTGAAATGTCGTGACCATTTTGGGCATCTGAAACAGTGATCACTTCACAGACAAAATAATGCAAAGCAAAAAGAAATGTTCCTTCTGTGCCAAACTCGTAGCCTAAAGATCTTCTAAGTGACTAATTAAATCAAAAGTGAATCAGTTTAAAGAAAAAAATGCCTACGAAGTACGGCGAGAAAACCCGGTGTCAGCTGCAATATTCCAATTATTGATAATACAGACTAGGAGAGTCAAATGCCATCTCGAAAAATCTGCTTCTTGATCCTGTAAAATCATCCATGAATGGATTTTGACATAGCTTTTGTTTGCACAGACCTTCGTGGTATAAATTGCATACTTTAGGTCAGTTCAGATGTTAAAAATGTAACTGCAGAAAACATAAACAGCAGAGCCAGGAGAACTGATCAGCTCCAGGGCCGGAAGGGCTGTGATGAGCTCCTTCCAAAGTGGAGTCCAGCTCGCTACCAGCATCACACAGAGAAGGCTTTTACTCCACTCCTTGTCTGTTCCTCTCTCCATTGACCCTCCTCACCAAGAAGAGCAAGAGTGAGCAAAATTTCTGCTCGGGTCCTAAGATAACACCTAGTTGAAAAAGGACATAGTTGAAAAAGAGAAAAAATACGAAAAATGTGTCTATGAAATACAGTAGTGCTTACTACAAATATAATTATCTGCAGTCAACCATCGTGTACAGGTGGTCAGTTTTCTGAGCCGATCAATGAATCTGTCTAGTTTCCCTGCAGGAGACTCTGTATCTGCTTGTGGAAGCGCAACTCGTTACAGCCACTGCAGTACTGGGAAGAGCTCGTGCTGCTGCCTGGGGTGCAGGGCATCATCTTAAACTTGCTGCAGTTGAGGCAGCACAAGAATATGTTTGGAAGATGTGACGATAGCATGGTGTGAACATAGCATGCATGCTTAATTGCCTGAGTCATCTCTTCCAGTATCCGCATGGCTAAAAAGTAAGTTGCTGCACACCTGAACAATTGCAACTGAAGAAATAGTGCAGATATGAAACAGAACCTCAAATAATTCGCGAATTACAAGGTAAATCCTGAAATACGTAACTTCTGTATCCATCACTTGTCCATAGATCATGAAGAGAAAAAATTCCTGTTTGCAGATTGAATTTCACTGACTCAAATCCTATTTTTGTTTTGTTTTGTTTTGTTTAGTCGTGGGTTTTTAAGTCAGATGGCATCCTCTGATGTACAGCCTACAGCCAGGATCTCCTTGTTGCCTCCCTGCGCTGACAGGAGATGTAAATGTGGCACCTGAGGGTGCGTGCAGGATAAGGGATGCTAAGGTACACGTTCTCCATAGACATAGCAGTTATGTTCCCAATCCAAAATATATTTTGGTTTTGGTGGTTTTTTTCTGGTTCAAATATTCTCCTCTACCCATTTTCCCATTTTCTGTGAGAACGTTTGTCAACTGAAGCCTGGGCAAGCCTTCATTTTTCTTACTTTTTTCTCTTTTCTTTTCCCCCTGATTTTTTTTCCAAGCCAGAAGAACATCACACAAGTGCCTTGACACTACATGGAGGTCTGGCTCTGCCCTCCACCAAAGGATCTGAACCATCCTGCGACTCCTCTGTTGTCTCCACATGTTCTGCAGAGCCTCAGCTCTCCTATCCTACCTTGTTGAGTGCCGATATGGTGATTGCCTGACAGTATTTTACAGAAGCAATATTACTGATATTCTGAACATACACAAATAAGAGAGTTTCTGCTTCCAGCTGCCTGACATGTCACTCTTTCATCCACATGAAATTGTCTACAATACTGTAATATGTATTTAGGTGCTGGTCTGAACATACTGCCTCAGCTCCACAAACTGTGCCTGTGTTTCTCCATACATTAGTGTCAGGTCCTAATAAAATATCATATTGTATTTACTCCTTTTCTTTGCATGAGCCAAGTGATATTACCCTGGAATTATCGTACAGCTTGCATTGTAAAGATGCAGACACTTCTATTGCCTTCATGATTTACACAATGAAAAGAAGGGGATTTTTTTTTCTTAAATCTCCTGATTCATGCCCTGCCTGATGAGGTTCTTGCTTGCCTAGCATTGCTCTGGTATATGTGATGCTGAAATTGCAATGAGGAGCACACTTTGACATAGACATTGGCTTTTACTCTTAGTTTGTTTTCAAGATACAGAATTAAAGACCTACAAAATAGTATCACCTGATGTGCGGACAGAAACAAAATTAAAGGTACGTATACCTGACATTGGCTTCTAGCTGTCAAGTGTTCAACGTGCATGAGAGAATAAGTGCTTAGAAGGATAAACGCGGACTAAACCAACAATTTTTAAGTGCCTTTTTCTCAGCGTCAGGCCGGGCGGGGGAGCCAAGCTGAGCAGGCAGAAGAGTCAGGTTCCCTGGGGAGAGCGTGAAGAAGAGAGAATTGGCAAAATTCCCCCTGGAGCCTCTTTGTTTCTGTTGCCAGTAGTTATCACGCACCTGCAAAAGGTAAAAAAACAAAGCACCTTTCCCCCCTAATTCAAAAGCTTACATGTAAGGACGATCAAGCTCTACCACCTTGGACACGAAGCGGTAGCAGGATGGATGGTACAATGGCCAGGATCGCTTTTGTTTCTGTTCTCATCCTCTGGGCAGCCACACGGCAGGGAAGGGGAAATGGAATGACAGGTGAGTGATGCGAACGCGGTCAGAGGACCATGGCTGTTGTGTAGGACAGCTTGGTTTGAATGCGGGGTGTCTCTTTATTTGAAGTAATCTGGCCAAGACAGCCACTCTCCGGAGAACTGGCAATGTCTCAGCAACCATTTGGGAATCCTCTGTTGAGAATTAAACAAAGAAAATCGAACCAAGCCAAAATCCAACCTCTGTCTCCAACTCTTCATCGCCAGGCAACAGCCTTGTCATTTCCTTTGTATCAGAAATGAATGAGTAGGATTGCTCTTTGTGTTCAATAACGAGCAAATTTTTATGAAAATTGTCTTTAAAATAAACTTTTGGAGGAAATGGTGTAGTAATATTACTGGCACATTCCCCAAGATGCATAAAATGAAGCTGTAGAAGACATCATTAACTTTCATCAGTGATATGGGCTGTGATTTGGAAAAAAATAACCCAAGTGCTAGGTTGTATCTGCTAAATTAAATCCTCATTTGCCCTTAATTTCTGGTTTGATTTATTTAGATGAGAAAAGATCGTTATTTTTGTCTGCTTTTTACTGTATTTTTTCAGTTAAGTTTTGCAAGTCTCAGTTAAAATACAAACCATATTTCTGAAAGAACTTGCAGACTTTCCTGTTATTCTGTCAAAGCCACATCTGAAAAAGAGGCTTGTACACATTTGTGGTCAGCAGAACCCCCATTCTAATGCCATTTAAAGTCAACGGTGTTGACTTGAAAAAGAACTTAAAATCTCCAGGAAAATCAAGCCCTTAAGCCATTTTGCTTCATGTTTCAGAGCTTTGAGCTTTTAAAGCTGAATTTGAATCTGCGCTCCACAAACCTGTTCCAACAGATTACTTTTAAGGTTACGTCAAGACAAGAAAGGGGCTTGTCTTTGGCTTTTGCTGTTCTCTAGCAAGGAAAGATTTTGCAGATCCCAGCTCACAGTTGCTTTTCTGGCACTTAAGCAGAGAAGTTTCCAGAACTGCAGCTATATCTGTGGCATAAATTCTATCAAGCATTTTTTATTGCTGATTTTTTGATCACTTTCTCAGTTCTGATCTGAGTTTTACCTCGAGTTACAAGCAGCCTGCTCCCACGCAGACTTTCTTTTCATCCTTTCAGTATTTGTTTCTGTTAATAAAGTATCTGCTTTAGTTGTTTCTACTCTTGCTTAGCACAATGAAATTTTTACTTTCCCTGACAGTGCTGAAAGCTGGTGTTTTTTTAAGATAAAACCCTAAAGTCCAGAGATGATAGGCATTATGTCACCTTACTAACGTCAGGTGACTGTCTTCTGCTCTGCGATTGACTTCAGCTTTGCCTTGCTGGAAACAACGGCTAGCGTGTTTGAATTCCATTTTATAGTCCTGTAATCCCATAGGTGAGGGTGATGAGAACAGAAAGCCAGTTGGCTGAAAAGTCCGAATTGATCTAAGCCACATTGC
>NW_010398347.1:22274-41703 GCF_000710305.1 Buceros rhinoceros silvestris
CTGTGAGTGTCAGAGCTTGTTTTAAACTATATGGCAGTGATGGATGGTGGTAAGGTTGGTGGTGCTGCACCTTTCCCTATCACCTTGGGTCTAACCTCTTCCAGCGAGGGTATATTTTTGTACCAGTGTAATCATATCTCAAACCTTCTCCTTTGGCTCTGGCAGCCTCAGTCTATACCTAGTATCAATATGTATGTATGAAATATGATTTCATTTCTGCTCTGACAGCTGTAGCTTCTAATTATAAACTGTGTCTAATTCTATATAATTTTTTTTCAGTTTCATACCTGTATTTATGTTGCACATTGCTGTAGAGCCTGAGCCAGCTCAGCTGACTGGAATTTTTAGCTTTCCAGTGCTGTGTGCTTGCTGTAGCCTCAGCTCTGCACGGACAACACAAATCTTCAGTGCTCTCCTGACTTGGTTGTTCTCTTCCAGCACCTGCTTTGCTCTAGCCATGCTAATATGTGAGCTCTGGAGAAATGGAGGGATCATGGTGATGAGGAACTAGGATGAACTCTTCTTCCTTACCTGCCCTTCCCTCCTTTAACATAATTTTATACTGTAACAGTATGATTCCTTAATACAATAGTTTCTTTTTCTTGTTTTCATAGAACAAAATTTGTTCTGCTCCTCCCATCTTCCCTGGTTAGCAACAGATGTTTGTGCTCTCCTGATAAAGGCTAGATCCAAAATGGTTAGGTATTCTTTCCCTTCCACTTTGGTATTTAGCCATTCATGTCCCAAACTAATTAAAAAAAAAAAAAGCTGAAACAAGATTCTTTTTTCTTTCCCCCCACCCCATGCCTACATTCCCAGAGGCATTTGCTATAGGTAGGTATTCTTGGAGCACCCTTAATGTGTGGTGAGGGAAGGCTTTACAAAATGCAATGACAGCTGCTTGATTCTTGTAGGGCACTTGTGCCTGCTGTGAGGTGGTGATTGATCAAATCCATTGGATAAAAAGCAGCCACTGATTCCTGATTTCTGTTCCAGAACCCACGTTTCTTCTCTTCATCACTATCCTGGAGGGATGTCCTAAAGTCAGTTAGGGGAGAGAGGCTGCCTTACTTTCTCTGGCTCTCTTCATCTTCAGTTCCCTCCACTTAGGTGCCACAGCTGGGTATGGGCTTTGACGGTGCTGGTCAGATCTCCATTCCGGCCATTGGGTCCTCTCCTGGATCAGGCAGCGTGTGGGTTTCAGCTCCTCAGCTTGAGACAGGCTGGTGTCTTTCTTCCTGTCCCTCTTTTCTCTCTCTTAAGGACAAAGAAAAAGCCCTGGTGGTTTTTCAGGGCTGTGAAGGCCTTTCAGCTGCTGTCTCTGGAGCTAGATCCAGGGGCTGGACACAGAGGGAGGTGCCTTGGGAAGGAGGAAGCAGCAAGGAGTGGGATTTCCACTTATGCCCTTATTCTTGATGTTTTTCTGCTGACCTGCTCGAAGCATCAGCACTGGGCTCCCTGGAGGGGTTGTTGTTCTCGCCTGGAGGTTTGTTGTTCTCACACGCACTCTCTGTAAGATGCCCCAGCATCGAGCTCTGACTTTTTCTGCAGGAGGAAGGCACAGATGGGTTAGAGCCGGGCTGGACTCTCACGGGCTGAATGCTCTCCCTGGGTCTGGTCAGATGTGAGTTATTGATGCTGGGGGTGCTCTGTAGTCAGTACCAGCCCCCTCTCCTTCCTTCTGCTCTTCCAAAGTGCCCTTGTCCGCTGGGAGGTGTCTGTGCCTCTCTTAGGAATTGTGCCAAGCAAATCCATTCTTCTTCATGGTGTTTTGAACATATAAAGCAGGGGACATCTTTCGAGCTGTTCTTATTTGAGCAGTGGCTAGGATTGGGGATGGAGGAAGACCTCTGGGTGACTTGTCTGAACCAGTTTGAGGGGTGTATTGTGGCCTATGGTGTCTATCCCATGCTTTCTTCTGGACTGTCCTTGTGTCACAAATGGATTATCCTGTTCTAAGCTCTTTCACCAGCCCTGCTCAAGCTGCACATACATCTTTTGTTTAGCTGGAAAGCTAAAGATGATAAAAGTACATGATTCCTAAGAATCTGACAATTCTTTTTCTTGAATTGTTTTTACATGCTTCATCTTTTCAGGCAGGAGACAAGTTGTGCACGTAAGAGAAGCTGTGAATATTTTAATTGTATGCTGTATACTATGTCAGCTTCAGTCCGTCTGTTGACCGGCCCTGGTCCCCTCAGAGCTCTCAGAAATAATAATCCTGCCATAGCTGAATCTCTGCAGCTAGTTTATATTTATCCTCAACGAAGTTTGTTTTGCTTTGTCTGAAGGATAACATAGGGATTTTGATTCTATCTATCTCATCTATTTCCCGAATGGGACAAGCGTGACTCAGCCCCTCTGGTGTCCACAGTGTATCATCAGAGACAGCCTGATGATTATGACATGATTGTAGCTTGCTTACTGCTGATTCTTAAATTCCATCTGGTTTTGTTGCTGTTGTTGTTTGGGTTTCTTTGTGGTGTTTTTTGGTTTTGGTTTCTTCTTTTCCTGTTCCTGCTCAAGTACTTCAGTTTTAAGTAAAGTAACAAGTTCACTCCTCATCACGACTGGTTTCAGAACTCCAGAAACTGGTCCCATTCCCAGACCTGCATGAAATTATGTAGTTAATGAACTTACCACTGACTGCATTCTTACTGAAGTCCACGAGCCGCTGGAGCTCTCAAAAGGCCTGCCACAACTGCAGGTGGATAATGTAGGAGCTCCAGGAATACCTTCTGTGTCGGATACCTGGAAGTTCTTCCCAATAATGTATGAGTGCCCAGTCACAGCCTAGGGTGCTGTCTGAAGATTGTCTTATTCCAGACATCTACTGTGACTCATCTGCCCATGAGTTCCTTGCCCTTCATTCCCTTCATAGCCAGTGAAGAAAGATGAACACTTTGGCAGCATGAGCCTGGAGCACTTGGATGACTGTGCCCTGGAAGTGCCTATTCTGCTCTACTGTTAATTTCTATTAATGTGTATTAATTTCCTTTGTACTTACTTGAGTTAACTTGCCCTTTTTCGGCACTGAAAGCCCTTTGAATTTTCTGCCGATCTGTATCCTTTTATGGTTGAAGTGATGCCTACAACAAGCAGTCACTACTAATTCTTTCTTCTGTCCATTTTCTGAAGTGACATTCTTCCTAATATCAGCCTTCTTGGAAGGCTGATTCCTGCTTGGAAGACTGATTCCTTCAAATCGTTCAAATTGTTGGTTCTGTCACTGCTTTCTCATTATATATACTGCAGGGAACTTATGCCCTGGGGTGACAAGTTAGTGCTGATCTCTTTCCTGTTTTCTTGGGGTTTTTTTTCTTCCTTCCTAGAAAAAGGCCTCTCTTTGGTAGGGTACCATCTGTGCAACTACAGCCTGACCAAAAATGTGTTTAAAATGGTTGCCTACCAAAAGTCCTATGAGAAGAGCACTTCCTGTGGAGGATGGATACCGTGGATGATGTGTCCCCGGACATACTATAAAATGCAGTATCGTAAAGTTGAAGTCCCCGAAACCATCACTTTTACAGGTTGTTGTGAAGGATATGAACAAGTTGGACTCTACTGCTCTTTAGGTAAGATTTAGTCATATTAATAGTTGTAATAAATGCTTCTGATGGAATAGAATTCACTTAAACCGAGACACGCAAATGCTTAATGAAGTTCTGGGCAATAGGTTTCTGCTCACTGAAATCAGTGCGACTACAAAGACAGACGGTACACTTCGTCCAACGTGATAAGGAGTGGACATGGAAGACTGATGTTCCTGATTCTTGCTCTTTGCCACCCCTAGTCACAAATTCACTAAAGTTCTGCATGAGTGGGAAGAAGGCAGCTGTTGCTACCCATACCAGGGCTCGTTCCTTGTCCTGGTTCAGGCCAACGTCCGTGACCAAGTACAATAACTCATGTGGCCTCGCTTAGTGCTGTGCCTGCTCTAAGCATGCTTGCGTTTCCAGAGGAAGCTTTCTTTTCAAAAGTATTTCACAATGCACTTAGGATAACGTCTGCTTTGGTTTGGAGAAGGGTTGGTTCCCAGAATGCAATCCCAGGCTTGGTGTTAGTGTAAAAGCACCTGTAGCCTCAGGGCGAGTTGGTACCAACCACTTTCCAATCAAAACTCTGTTAGGGCCCGTTTTCTCAGGGCTTCCTAGGGCTATGCTGGACATCTGGAAACCGGTGAATCTTCGGTGCATCTGATCTAACTTCTGAGTTTTGACAAGACTCTGCTCAGGAAGAGTTAATCCTCTGACTCAAGATGGAAGCTTTTTTTGCTTCCCACATCACAGCTACCAGCTGTCAACAAGGAATTCCCAATGTTAGCAGGGTGGAGAGGATTCATTAGGGAAAAGGATTATTTTTTTTAATGGCTAAAGCCACATACTTTTAAGATAAACAGGCATCTTGGATTAACTATGTCACCATTGGTCTGTTCCAACACCCAGAAAAGTTCTGCGGGACGTAGTTTTGTCTCCTGTTTTCAGTAAGATGTTGCATTTTCTCCACCCCCATTTTCCAGTTATGGTCCTGGGAAATTCCATAGTGACAACGCCGTAACAGAAGGTTTAAAAGGAAAGGTCCTATAGCAGCCCTGGTCCTTGCTTTGAGTTCTGAGACTTGGGTGACTCAGATCTATGGGAACGTCACCAAACCTGCTCCTGCACTGAATCGTATAACGTGACATGGGGAGTATGAGCCGTATGTCTTGTCATGTGATCTCTCCAGAGCAATAAATACACCCTGCTTTTAAGTAGGAAAAATGAACCGCCAAACAGTTTTTGCCAGCTGTTTTCTCACCAGATACTAGTAGAATATTGTGTCTGGCAAGAAAATGCTTTTGCCAGAAATGTGAGAACACGGAAGTGGTTGTTGTGTTTTCCTTGTCCTTAAAATGGTTTGCTAAAGAAAAGAAATGAAAGCATGATCAGATGCACATAATTCTTAACTTCTTGTATCCTGCCGTTGTTTGGATCTGTAGCTGTTGTGGAGTGTCAGGCAGGGCAAAATTTGTCTTGTAGGTTATGGTATGGCCAGGCAGTCTTCTCAGACTGGCAAAGGACCCACTGTTGATCATCTGTATTTTCCAAGCACCAGTTTCAGGCTGCGGAAAATCCCCAGTAGATCTAATTATTGTTGAAAAGTTACTTCGGTGAGGTTTTTTTGGTACACATGTGCATGCATGTGTGCCCTTATGTATCAAATGTCAAGACTGAAGAAGCAATTGGAGAAAATTGCTTTTTAATTCTGCATTATGTCAGCTAAATGTTGAAGTGTCACTAGCTAGCTCCAGAAATGAAGACCATCTTCTTGGGTAGGAAAAAAGGTACCTGATAACACTTTGAGTACTTTTTCCCCAGTATAATTCTATGCCTTTTAAGAACATCTCTAGGGTTATTTTAGGCTTGAGAGCTGTTGATGAGCTTATTTCATCTAACATTAACAGATCTGTAAATCTCTTGGAAAGCTTAGCTGCAGAATTTCCGCTCTGCCCTTGCCACACTGATGGGCATGCTGGGCAGATTTGTCCATGACATACCGTGGTCACCTTGACTCTTCTTCCTGTCAGAGTTAATTTGGGAATATTTTAAACCATTAAAGGATTTGTATAGCTTCTAGGTGTTTTCTCGGTGTTTACATTATTCCGGTATCTTTGCTTTTCAGGGCATTAGTCATAAATTCTGTGAATGGTAATGCACTGTCTAGACACAGTCTTAAATAAGTGATGAGAAGACAAACGGGAACTGCTGAAATTACTGCACACCATGCTGTTGAACTACTGTTATTTTCTTCTTGATGTTATCCATGCTGGCATGCTCTCCATCCTGCTGGGAGCGGAAAGGTCTCCATGACCTTTCACAGCTACCTGCTGCTGGCCACTCCCTACATTTTCTTCCTAGAAAGAGACACTAACCCCTGCCTGGGATACAGCAGGGATACAGCTTTTCTTGTTTCTTTACTGTTGGGAAAAAATGTCTAGACCGTTAGTCAAGTTTCTCTGGTAATTCTCACTAGTTGCCCGTCAGTCCTACTTGAACTGTTTTTAAACAAAAATTGAAAAGTTAGGAAAAGTGCCAGAACTATTTCTCAAGGTAGAATTAAATAAAACAACCTTTGTGCCTCTCTTTGTGCCTGTGCATGCAGATTAGCAAAGCCTTTTAACTACGTGATTTGGCTCCGCTTTGCCCCGTGGACCACATTTCCCTGGGGTGCTCAAGGATCGCGGGGCCCCAGTAAGGAGCTCTCCAGCACCGCATCGTCTTGGCCTCCACGTTCAGGGCGTGGTGCGGTGCTCTGCCGAGCCTCTCTCTCAATATAGAAATATTTATCACCTCTGAAGAGTGAATCCTGGAGTGATTCACAGACAGCGGTTTGTCTTCATGAAGCCTGTGGAAAGGAAGGGAGGTTCTCAAGCTTCACAGCTGGACAACTGAGCTGCAAAGAAACTGAAGTCAAACCATTTTGTGCGCCCACTCTCAGATACCTATGGCGCAGTTTTAATTTTTTAATTAAATATATTTCGATTTTCAGAGGACTTAGTACTGCCTTTAACAACTTGCATGGTGGGAGTGCAGAGCCTGGTGTCCTTGATGCTGACTGTGAGTGCTCCCCCAATTGCTAGGCAGTCCTAGGGCTGCAGGTCCTGGACCTGCAAAATCCAGGGCTCAGCAAGGTTGTTACGAGTGTGTTGTATGCGACTTTCTCAGCAATTTGCAGGAATTTCTTTTAAGCAAAGACAGGTGAAATTCTCCAGGCTGATTTCCAGCTGCCTAAATCAACGGTAAGGTTACTTCTGGTGACTGGTTTGCTGCCAACTTCAACCTTACTGCATAAAATCAAATCTCATCTGCCTTTTAACCATGCTTGATCCTCAGCTAAGGACCAGAAGAGTGCATCAGCGTGCAATGAAGGCTGTTTTTTCAGCATGTCTATAAAAAATACCTTGAACTAAGAAAGAACAGACCACTTTAATCCTGGAGTTTCTTAACTTGAGAGCACTTGATTTGCAATGTTAACGCCATGCTTTAATCAGAGTATGCTTTGTGTGCATAACTTAAAAACAAGTGTACAGTAAAAATACGTTCATTTTAGGTGTCCAGGGTTCATTTTAGGTGCTCAGGAGGGCTGGGTCCTTTCAGAGCCTGTGTGCAGACGTTTGCATGCTGAGTCTAACTGAAGTAGCAGGGAGCAATGGCACAGCTGTCTGCCTTGCTTGGGCTGGCACCAGAAAGCCATGGGACAGCAGTGTCACCAGGGGTATGTAGGTAGCATTGCAGCTTGAGGTGGGAAGGAAAGCCCTCCAGGACCTCGCTCCGAAGCAGGTCCCTCTGTCTGCCCTGTGGTTTGGGTCTCTTGTGTGCCCTCAGTGGCTGCAGAAATGGCATTACTGGTGTCAGAAGGCATGTACTTGCCTATTCTCTGTGGTGTCTGCTTGTGGGCCTTCTGACCAGGAATTGTCTTGTCTCTTTTTGAGCCCAACAAAGCTGTCTGCCTCTACATGTCCCATGACATCAAAAGTGTGTGCTTTTACCCATTTTATTACCGTGGGCTCTGGTGAATACCAGCTCCGCTTTCACCTTACCCCCTGCCTTTGGGAATTTTATTTCATCCCTCTTAGCCTTCTCTCTGTGGAGAGAAGGGGGATGAAATAAAATCCCAGCCTTTTTAGTAGTCTTTCCTTGCAAGCTATCTGCTCCATTCAGTTACTCAGGTCATGCCTTTCGTGACTGCATTAAACCCCAGGGAGTACCCAGAGTCACACCCAGCCTGTGCGCTCACTGTGGGTCCCTGCTGGCTCTCCACCAGCTGTTGATGGAGCAGAGCATGGCCGTTATCACAGTGCTGCCAGCAAGATGAACCCACTGGAAGTGACAGTGGCTAACTTTAATTCAGTTTCTTCTGAGCATGCACAGGCTGGTTTTGGTTTTCGAAGGCCATGTTCCCCCATCATCCAACAGCTGTGTCCAACAGCTGAATTTCAGCCCAGGGCTTCTGAATATATTCCAGTCAACAACAGAACATTTTCATGGGGAGGGGTGTTAAATATTTGTCAGATGCTGAACCCACACATCCTGATCCTGCCTTCTGTCCCAGTTAATCCCCAGACGGGCACTCAGGATAGGAAACATCCATCTGAGCAGGTAAAGTCTCTCAGCACTCAAAGACCCTGAAAACAGAGTCATATGATGAAAGCTGCCACTCTGCCTCCATAACAGGCTTTGCCAGGAGCTCTTTCTATCATCTCATAGATTGGTCTCCAACTTCTGATGCCTGAGATGAATGCAGGAGTTTGGTCCCTGGCAAGTGTTTGGTCCCTGGCTCTGCCTCACCTTCTGGATAAAACCTGGCCCTTCCAGGTGGAAGGAGGGAGAAGAAGTGTGTTATGGCTGAGGTAATGGTGTCCCTCAGCATCTCTATCTATCTCCTGCATCCTCACAGCAGACCCGGTGACTCCCCTGTGGGCAGGCTGGTAACTGAGCTTTTGTTGCTAAGCACTGGGTGCTGCATTTCTGCCTCTGTACGTTCATGCACATAATGGAGGAGAAAAGCCTGTGCTTTATCTGACTGACAGAGGCGTTGGCAGGCTTGCTGCCCAGTGCTGGCAGTGTTGCTGGGTAGGAGACTGTCCCCAAGGTGATTGAAGTGGAGAGCGTAAATGAAATTTTTAATTTGCATGTGGTACAATTAGACAGAAATGTTACGTGAGTCCATCTCTGTTTCCACTGATCCAAAAATGATGGCCTTCTGATTTTAGATAAATGGCTAGTGTGGCACTCAGCCAGGATTCAATTGCACGTGTCTCATTATATCTTTTACACCACAGAACACGAACATGCCACAAAAAAAAAAAAAACCAAACAACTAGGGGGAAAAAAGCTGCTTTGAACCTCAAACCTGCTTGAACTGCACCCGAATCTCAGAGCTGGAGTGATTTACGTGCTTGTGTCAAGCTCACCAAGATCCACCTGGCGGGAATAGTAAGGAGCACTGGCGATGTACTAAGACAGGGTAATCCCTCGGTGCTCGTGTCCGTGCAAGCTCCGCTGGTGCTTAGCCTCTCTGTGCAGGGGGCGAGGTTGAAGCAATCGCTCGAGACTGGGAATGTGTGTGGGACTCCTCCAAGGGCAACTGAGGCTGTATCACACTTAATTGTGGGTTTAGACTAGAAATCAGGAAAAGGCTTTCTAGCAGTTGAACCTGTTAGGGGGAATGACCCATAGTGCCAGCCCCAGAGCCAGAAGCAGAGGTTCCTGATCCATGCTGGGAAGCAGAATATGTCTACTGGGGCTGGCTGGCCCCAGAAGTAACATACGTAAAATGGCACAGGGTTGATTTTTTTTCTCCTCAGCCTCCCACTGCAGACCTAGGCCTATGACTCAAAATGAACTTTGGAGGCAGGGTTTGTCCTGGGGAGTACTAAAGAGGTCTGGGCCCTTTGTTTGCAGGCATGAAGGGGCCCACAATAGCCTGCATTAGGCACCAGGAGAAATCCTGCTCCCCGTAGGGCAGTCAGCCATTCAGTGGGGTAGATTTTCCCAGTTTGCTGCCCGTAGCTCTTGTGGGTCTAACACCAGCTCTTCCTGAAAGATGTTCACAGCCCTGTTAAAGCATGTGCTCATTGACTGTGTGAACACAAAATACGTGCACACAGTGTATCAAATACAATATAAAAGAGCGTGGAAAAGTGCCGTCCCATGTATTCTGCCTGCAAATCATTGAAATTACACCTGCAGGTAACCTGCACGCTGCTGAGAGGTCTCAGCTCAGCGCACTGTTCTCCAGCTTGTGAGTTCTGGCAGTTTTTTCAGCAGAGGTGTGGACCCTCATCATTAAGCTGTGCTTACTTTATCACCTTTCAGAGACCCTTGACAAGCATACTTTGGGCTCCTAAAAGGACACAGACCGCAGTCTTAAAACCGTTGGTCTCCGTAGGCTGTTTCTTCATGCAAATGTGACTGCATGCCTAGTGGATGACCTTAATTGTCCAGTGATGGGTCAAGAGATCGTAGGACCAAAAACCCGTAGGCGTGAAATGAATAGAAACGAGAAATCTTTCAGGTTGATTGGAAAGACTAGAGCTGAACGTTACTTGGAGCTATGTCTGAGAGCGTGGGTGAAAGTAATGTTCGTAGAGCTTGGAAAGATTTTCTCTTTTCCCCTAGAGGAGTATGTGCTGGCATTGAGCCAGGACCACTGGCTGCCCTTGGCCTGGGTTCCAGTAACCTTCTGCCTTAGCTGCACTCTCTTCAGGGCTGTCCGGCGTGGGCTGCCAGCCTCCTGAGATGGCTGGCTGGCACCGAGCGAGTGTGCCAGGCTCAGTTCTGCTCTCCTGTCTCTCTGTGTAACCCAGTGAACCGTACCCCAGGGCAGCATTTTATCTCTTCTCTCACGTAACATCTCCAATTACTATAACACTGTCGCAACAGAAGGTTAAATGAAACCTCCCAGTTTCTAGCTTTGACATTACCTATTTCCTGTGAACATTAAATATTATTTGGATTAGACATAGCCAACGTCAGGTACGTTTTCTGTTTTACAGTGCTTCGGTGTCTGCACATTCAGAAAATAACCATCTATCTGTATATCTATCCCTCCATCCATAATTATTAATGGAAAATTATACATATAAAATTTCTGTAACAGAAATGTCATTAAAGAGAGAAAAATCTGAGAACATTTACACTCTTGAAATGAAATAACGGTACGTTAGGCTGCTATTTTCTCCCCATGAAAACCTCAGAACAGATGTGCTTCTGAAATGAGGAGGAGGTGTTTGCCGTAAATTAAATAGCATAATCTTATGGAAACAATTTTCAATATTTGTGTTCTCAGAAATGTTTTTGTTACTTAGTGCTCAATAGATCCAGTGTATTTGCCTCAAGACCTGGTATTTGTCCAATGGAGAGTGTGGAAACATCCAATTATTCTTGCACGTTTGATACTGAATGTCCAGGGCTTAAAAAATGCTGCAGCTCATCCAGAGGAGCAGGCTGTGTGGATCCGGTGCCAGAGGGTATGTTACTGATAAATGCTTGAATTGAATTCTTGAATAAATTCTGCTTCTAGTAGAAATATGCTTATTTTTTTCCTTCTGAGGGTGGGAGTGGCCAGAAAAAGTGTTGCCATAGCTCTTCATAAAACAAATATGAGGAGCCGCCTTGGGTCAATTTTGGGATATTCAGCTTCCATGCTTGCACTCGTGAGTACTGAACCGTGAGTGTCACAGGTCCGGCGGATCTTGCTCAGGTTTTTCTCCTTCGCTGGTGCCTCTGCCTGTGGCATATGGTGAATGAGGCTGTAGGAAAGGCTGTACGTGGGCCTATCATATTTAAGCTTGCTTAAGTTTAAGTTGCTTTAAGTTAAGCTTGCTTTGGTTTCCCAGAGCCTTCCTATAGCTCTGCCACTTTCTTTAGCATCAGGCCTCAGATGACTTGGCTGTTCTGTTAATTTATTTTCAGGAGGAACATTTTGGTACAACGTGACAGTGCTTGTGAAAATGGATTTTAATGAATTAATCGAAGTGGATCCCCACCTTCTGAATCATTCCCGCCTTTTGCACTCGATGGTATGTACAAGCACGAACCCTCCCGTGTGTTGCTCATTGTGTCCGTGTTTCTGTTGCTCAGTAACCACCACTCGCTTCATAGTCCTCTGTGCTGGGCACAACCTTGCCAGCTGGCCCCTCCCTCTTTGTTCTGCCAGACCGGCTTTTTTGGCCCTGATTTATTCCTAATTACTGAATGTCAGCTGCATCGCCGAGCCGCTCAAGCAACATTGATTTATCAGCTGCTTTAGTAAACTTTTCAGGTCTCTTCCAAGGGCAAGTCAAAGACATTCTGAAATACGGGGTTTCTTCCTCTGTAAGCGATGTTTGCTTTAGCTCTCTCTCAGTTCAGCTTTGGGTCTATGACTGACTGGGTCTGAATTTTGAGACTTGCAGCAGTGATGTGTTCTGATAAGGAGTTCTGAGTTAAACCTTTCAAGAGGCGAAGCTGATCTACAGCACTGGGACCTACATGGCAGATGGAGTTTCGCTGTGAAACCGCAGGATTATGGCAGGGGACTCTGTCTGGGTCGAGGGCATTTTGTTGGCATTCTTGCCACAGCATCAGCACACAGGGAAACAGCAGGGTGTTGCTTTTGCTGCAGGACCAAGGCTCTGCCTTGCGCATGGATTGGCGGTGGCGTTGGAAACAACGCCTGCATGGCCACATGACAGCAGCGTGGTGTGCCTCTCCCTATCGCTGACATAGCGGGCAGGAGGAGTCCAAGGGAGCCAAGAAGAGCACAGCCGTGGCAGAGGTGTGAGGTACAGTTCCCAGAAGGAGACTCTGCAGGAAGAACCAGGCTGCAGAGCTCAGACAGCGGTGCTTACTATGCCCTTTAAGTTGCATTTAGGAAATGGGTTGATGAAGTAGGACAAAGTTCCTCCAGGCCATACAACTGCAGCATTTCCATAGCACATATCACCATGCCATGAAGAAAACCAGGCTTGGACGTGGCCTTTAAAAGGTACCCAAGTGGGCAGGTCCCTATTTCCCTTTATTTTTGTTTCTCCTCTTCCCCAGTTTCCAGCTGGAAATGGACAAGCAGCAAAAGAAACCCTTCTCCCGTTATAAACTAGCACTGACGGGCAGAATACAAGTGGTAGCAGTAACTTGGGGATGTTGCATGAATTTACTTCCTCCTACCCGAATTCCCTCTTATATCCTGAAAAAGTGAGAAACCCTGGTCTTGTTGCTCTGTGGTAAGGAGTAGAGAGAGGGCAATGATCTACCAAGACTTTTACATCTTGGTCTAAAGCAAGCTATGGCAAAGTCAAACTCTCAAGAAATAGGAAATATGAACTGAAGCTTTGCAGTGAGCTGCTACTCAGAGGAATGTTTTCCAGGCCCTGTCTGCTCCGCTGACTTCTAATGCTCAGCCCACTACCACGTTCCTTCTCTCACTCTTGACTCGCAGTTGTGATGATGTGGTCAGTCCTGGGGTCTCTCTGTGGCTCTTGGTCCCAGCTTTCTTCCTCAGTCTATTACTTTTCTTGTTTTTCTTTCTATTCCCTTTGCCAGCAGTCTTATTGGTTGCTTAAAGTGAGAAGCGTTGGACAACTTTATTACAGATGAACTATATGCAATAACATATCTAACATATATTCTGTCTGTTGAGATTTAGGTGTTTAAGCATTACGAGCCAAAGAGCCTTTTCCCGTATCTTCTTGGGTTGCATCCTCCTGCCTAAACCTCTGAGATGTGCCGTGCAGCTCCACCTCCACTCCTTCTTTAGCCCGGCATTGCTGTACTCTAACTCTGTAGTGAAATATGTTGCTAATAAGAAGAGCTCGTCTTGCCTAGATACAGAACTAAATGTTGCCACTTTGTTATGGTTTCTAAATTGGTGCTTTCTACACTCAGATGATGATGATAATCATTGCAGAAGTTATGCCTCGTTGGCATATAGTTGTGCTGAGAAAGGAACGAGGTACTGAAGTCTTCGTTCCCCTGTTTTCCAGATTACTGGTGCATTGCAGCCCCTGGAAGCTTCTGTGCACCATATCCAGAGTAACCGTGCAGCAGTATACGCGGGGATGGTGGCCTCTCGGGTTCTTGTTGGACTGCGTCATCCAGCTCCGTTGGCGGAGGTCTCTTCCTCCTTGAAGGGCATTGTGAAGCACGTGTATGAAGTGATTGACACAGAAGTGCAAGGTTAGTTATTATTATCCTGTCACGAGGGAAAGCTTTTTCAGGGGTTTCACCCCTCTTCACTTCGAATTTTATCTGTATGACTACGATTTGCTTTCAAAAATACAGTGTTGTGAATCCTGTAAACTTTGCAAATACAGCCCTATCCGTTATGGGATGGCAAGTTATAGTTAGCTTGTAATTATTTTGGAGTGAGTAGTTTGCAGGGGAATACTTCTGCTTCCTTAATTAAATTTGTTTTCTCCTTGTAGCATAGCCCATCTTCATATGAAAAAGAAAGGTATTCAAATTTGTAGCACAATCATTAGTTGTATTAAAGAAGCTCTTAAAAGAAGTGTTTTCTTGAGAAGATAAACTCTGATTTTATGTGCTATTTCCAGTAGCTTGCATGAAACAAGGCTCTTGATTACTATAGTGTGTTATTACCTCATTTTAAAGGATGGGCAAATTTTAAAATATATTTAGATTAAATTATTTTAAATCCACTTAATTCTGTGTAGTAATCAGAACGTTTTCACACCCAAAATGCATCCATATGGTCTGTTGTCATCACTTCTTTGGTTCTGTGTTTACTTTTGAGAACTCACTCCAACCTTCAGTGAAGTCACTGGTTAGATCTCCTTCCTCTTGTTGCTGGATTCTCTTAAGTTTGACGACATCCAGCAACTGTAAGCAGGAGCTACCACCAGCTGCCATCTTATTCCGAAGAATTGGAGTATGAGATGATACGGTTATAAATGTTATGGGGAAGGGCAGTGTTCGGGTTTTGCTGCACCTGTATACATCCAGAATTGCTTCAGCAGAGTTACTGCAGGTTTACACTGAGTTTATCATATCCAGAGCCTGGTCTACACGCATTGCAGATCACCCGTGATGTTGCTATCAATATCTGTGCAAGGTGTGTTTCCCTTCTTAGATGTTAATGAATGTTCCTATGCTGAATTCAACACTTGTCCTGAGAAAACCGCGTGTGTAAATTTAGAAGGTTTTTACAGCTGTGCCCCTCAGAATGAACACGCAGATGCCATCCCTCACCAGCTAAGCCAAAGCAAGGAAGGTAAGAGATGTAGTGCTCACCTTGGGAAATACTGAGAATGCTTCTGTTGGAGTTTGTGGTCTCGCACAGGATTCGCCTGCAAGGCAAAGATTTCTGGAGCACGCAGTGCCCCTTCTCCTTCTGTTGGGAGAAGGTGCCAGACAAGCCAGCTGTTAGCTAATTCTGACTGAAATGCAGTCTATGTATTTCACAGTACCTGCCTGTTTCTCCCACCTCACCCTCCTCTGTCCTCACTCACCTGCCAAACCCTCTAGCTTCAGACCCTAACTGCTTCTCAGAACAAGTCGCCGAGTGACAGCACACCGACCCAGCCTCCTGGGGACCTCGATTAATGACGTTGTTTGTACACGATGTCTCCTTCCTGTTTTGACTGCGTGACTGCGGCTGGGACTCCGAGGTTGTACAATCCCACCCTGGGTTATGCCGGGTCCTCTGCTGGAGGCAGATGGAGCTTGGCCATGGATGAAATAATACTTTGTGGTACCAGTTCAGCAAAATACAGAGACATGTACTTACAGCTCACAGACATCAATGGACCTGCTAATAGGCTTAATGATAATGAGATAAATAAGTGCTTGCAGATTCCATGCTTTAGTTAGAAAACAATTTTACAATCCTTTAATCTGAAAAATTAAGATAATTTATTACTTTATGCTTTTGTGATATGATAATATGTTTATTTTAATCTCTATTTATATTTCTTCAGTTGCTACTTTTCTGCTATGGAAGACATTAATGGTATTATTTCAGATTTGCTTTGTTAGGAATGCTTTAACTCTCTTATTTTTTTCCCTAGGCATGGCAGCATCTACTCCAAGTTCAGCACTGCGTCTCATTAACACTAGCAATAGCTCTCCGTCTATAAGTAATTCAAGTCTCTTGTCCATGACGAACCAGTCTACAGATGCTGGGTGCTGTAAGTAACCGTGGATTTAGATGAATATTGTCTTGCTTTTAATTCAGCCTCTCTTTGATCCCTTTGTCCTGGGGCTCATTGAGTGACAGGAGGGTGTTCACAGAAGCTGGTAATTGTTTTGGAGTGAATCTCCACCTATAGAAACAGAAAGAGAGAGGCTTCCCCTACAGGACATTGGGATCAGGAGCTGTGGTGCTGTGAAGTGACCCCTGGGGAAGCCCCTCTGTTATCCCCATGGCTACTGAAGGGAACTGGCCTTCTGGAGGTGGAGGTGGCTGCACTGGGCTTTTTGAGCTACTGGTTGTGCCTGGTGAACAATTTAGGGGCAGATCCCATCACAGGGCTTGTGCTGGATAACCCTCCAGCATGAGGAGCATGCCGGTGAGGGCTGTGTGAGTGCAGCACCACTCAGTCACCCTGGACTTACGTCTCCTCACTGTAAGTCCCAGGCTTGTCCTGGAAAAAGGTATGGGAGGATCTGCTATCAACCACAGAAGGTCCTCTTGGCCACAGTCACCAGGATGCGGGCCTCTTGCTTTCCAGTTGAGGGAGATGTTTGTGGGGTACATGAGTGAGGGAGGTTGGCCACAGCTTTGTGAGTACCTTCCCTGCTATACATGACAGCTGCCTGAGGGACTATGACAAGAATAAACCCCAGCAGGTTTGTCTTTATATGGATGTCTTCAGCCCTTTCAGGCAAGAGTTACCACCATCCTTTTAACAACATTGTGTTCTTCTTGTGGGAGGAAATAACTTGTACTGATTCTTTGCCTAGTTCAGGGAGACACGTTGGATATTCTTGTTCATCCACAACTGCTGATCCAAGCTGAAATCCCTCTAGTGCAGGGGCAGTATGGCTTTGGGGATGTTTGGTAGTCACCTGGAAAGAGTCTAGGAAACAATCGTGTCCTATTGAAACAATCTAAGAAACAAATCTTTTTCTCAGGCTAACCCTTAGCGTGGAAGAATTGAAGTTGTGGCAGCAGCGTGCCATGGTCTCTAGGTTAGCATGGGAGATGGCGTTCATCGCACGTGACCCCCAGCTGTCTACAGGAGACAGTCTGTGCTCCCTCTATGGTCAGTGGAGGCAGACAGACTCTGCTGGAGGGCAATTCATCCCACCCAATTCAGACACTTCTTCCTCCTTTGAGGAGAGGAATCCTCTCTGAAGGGTCCTTTTCTTTTCCCATTGGCATGACAATGATTACACTGGACTAGAGTGGCATAAGTAGGTGAAATGCCGCCCGCCGCTCTGCACCCAGCCTCTATTAGCTGGTGTCTGTGGGGCTTTTCCAGGCATAAATCAAGGCAGCTTTTGCCTGAAGAGGTGCATTTTGATGATTAAAGTGACAGCTTCTGTGGTGTACACAGATCTACTCTTCCACACTTATTCCTGCGCTTGAACCTGGAGCTCACTGACTGCTTGTTAGTGTTACTAGAGTTTCAACACAGATGCGTATAGTTAAAGAAGTAAAAATAGCAAGCAAGCAGGCAATTAATCACTCTAGAGGGATGGTTCATGGATGAGAGGATCTTGGAAGTGTGAGAGGGATGGATTCTGTCCTGACACAATGTAAAGATGAGCTTCCCCTTTTGATCGTATAAGGGATTTAGAATAGCACAATGCTTGAAAGATGAAATGTTGCTTTTTCTGCGACGACTGCAATAGATCACTCTGCAGTTAGAAACCACCAGATTTCCAGCGTTACCAGCAACAGTTTTGAAATGTCCTGGCGTGTCACTTCTACTCTGAACAATACTTTCCAAGTCCAAGTGTTCAAGGGCAAAGAGATTGTACAAAACCTGGAGACAGAAGAAATGAAAATTGATGTGTCTCATCTGGAAGCAGGTGTGATGTATACTGTAGAGATCAGCTATGAAGCCTGTGGAAAAATCATCATCTCCCGTCAAAATGTTAAAACAGGTAAATAGCTACTGGAAAATATGTACACGTGTGCTTGCGCTCTCTCTCTCCCTGCCCCGCTCGCTCTCTCCACTCACTCGCAGTTCAGCAGTGATCCATTTGGTCCTCCCTGAACTCCATTTCCCAAGTTTTTCAGCACTTTTTCTCTCATCTACCCCAGCATTTATGGAACCTGGACTATCAGGCAGTAGAGCTCTGGCCTTGGTTGATGAAGCAGTGCTGGAGCTGCCTCAGACTGTTACAGATATCAGGCTAGGCTAGAAATAATTTTTTTTTTTTTTTTTTTTTTTTTGTCACCCAGAGAGGTTGTAGATGCCCCGTACCTGGAAATATTCCCGGTCATGTTGAAATATTTTTTTTTTTTTTTTTTTTTTTTTTTTTTTGGTGCCTGATACTGCATTCTGCTGCCACCCACCTCCTGTTAGGCCCTATTTTTCCTGGTTGATGGCTATGGCCAGTGAGAAATCTAGTCAACTGGTTTGTCAAGGACTCAGCTGAGCTAACAAGAGTGCCAGAGGAAGGCCAGATTCAGCTGACTGCGAGTTACCAGGATTAAAGGGAACAACGAGGGCTGTGTTATAAAGCTTGCAGAATACCTGTGCAATTCTGTTCGATTAGCTAGTGATGCTAGCTCCCTGAGACCCTGGTGTGTGGATCAAACATAATTTTGCTTTTCCTTTATTCTTAAATTATTTCCTAAACCTTCATGCAAATAAAGAAATAAATCTCTCCCCATTTTCTTCAAAAAACAGCCAGTGAACTATTTAATACTGGCCACACTGTTTATCTGTAAGAGCCTTCCATTTGATCAAACGAGGGATGGCTTCAGTCTGGGTCAGGAGGAAATTACTCCTTTTGTAGAGGGAAAGTAGGAGGTCTAGTGGTTGTGGAAACAGGGGGCTAAACTTCACAGGATGAAGTTGGAACCCTTGAGAAAAAGAAAAGTTTTCCAAAGATCGGTCCGAAGAGTAACAGCCTCAGACTGTTTATACTGGTTAAAGTGGTTGTAGATTTGTTGGCTCTTGGCTTTGGCTCACGTGCTCGGCATGATATATGTCAGGGCTTACCAGACAGAGAATGGCATGCGCCATTTTTTGTTATTATTTTCAGTTTAAGAATGTATTTACTACCCACGCTAGCAAGATCAGGAAAAAAAAATAATTGCGGCTGGTGGACCAGAGATGAGCTCACAGGCAATTCAACTCTGGATGTCACTCAAATGCAAGAGTTGTGTGGGAGCAGGACCACAATGCTATGTGTATTGCCAGTTGTCAGGCAGTTATAATTAGGTATCTAAATATCTTTATAGACCTGATGTAAGTGCATGTCCTCAATGTACAGGAAGCTTGTAGCAGAATATTGGCTTTATTATCTTAGTTTAGTACCAAACTCTCTCATCCTTCTTCCACATTTCTTCTCCGTTATCTGGGACTTTGGTCTGGGTACATCAGTTTTGACTGAATCTATTCCCCTTCTTATTTCAATGTGTATTTCAATATTGTGTCCTACAGAGGCCAGGATATTTGGTGTTACTGTGAGGATTCTCAACTACAACTTCACTGATTATTTCCATGATGCCAGCAGCTCAGTATACAAAGGATTTTCAAGACTGTTGCTTGCAGAGGTAGTGCTAAAATATCTGTGCATTATATGTATTTTTTTCAATTTAGAATTTATTTACTGTAATAGAGGATTTTGCATCTGGCTGAAATATCCCTTGGAAATCATCATACTGTTTCCTGGGACCTTTCTTTATACTTAAAACAAAATTCAACTGACTAGACAGATCAAGCCCTTGGTGTTATTAGCAATGGAGCAAATGAGAATTTTCCCTCCAG
>NW_010398347.1:41832-48996 GCF_000710305.1 Buceros rhinoceros silvestris
AAGCATGCAACAGGGACTCTTTTTCTTCGATCTTTAGTTTGGTAATAAACTCACACCAAATTGACTTGAGGCTTTTTAACGGATTGTTGAAATTACGTTGCTGGCATTCATTTCGGTGCTGTCCTCTTAATAAATATCTGACTGCTCTCAAAGCTCTTTCTTCTTTCAGGAAAAGTGACCAGGTCATGCTTTCTTCTCCAGCCCCATTAATTGCGTACACACATGTGGACGCTGTCCATGCTCAGGATTAATCAGCCATGAAAAACACTTGACTCATAAAGCCTATTACCAGTTCTCAGCTTCCCAAACAGGGAACGGATGTTTGAGATGCAACAAGCTCCTACAATATTGCCGCAGAGAACAGAACCCATACAGAGGATTTGGAATCTCCATCCAAAACGAGACTTTCCCAAAACAAATGGTGACTCATAAAGATTGGTGAATATAAATCTGAGGGAAAAAAAAAACAGTAATGGATCTATACGTCCCAAGACAGCACAGAAGAGATGTTTGCTCATGAGAAATTGCAAGTTGAACCTTTTGACATATTCTTCTATTTCCCATAGCTGCAAATTAGTTGCTTTTGTTGTGCAGGAGTATTTTTGTGAGGGAGTCTTTTCTGAGACTAGTGCAGACCTAATTGGCATCATAAGGTTGGGAAGGAAAAGCAGTGTTGCCCATCTGTGTTGCTTCTGCTTCTGTTGGTCTTTGGGAGCACTACATCCTCCTCTCACTTCCTCTCTCCTCTCTTTTTCTTCGCTCCCCACCCTGATGTGAGCTTAGACTAATTAAACAGCTTGTTTGTAGGAAGTTGAGGAGTAAATTCTGACTGAATGGGAGCAAAGCTGTGTTGATTTATGGTGCTGCATTGCATACTCAAAGGCATGCGTTGAGGTGTAGGCAGGAACAAAAGGATGGAGCAGAGAGATGCCTTCTAAAGCCATAAGGAAAAACTGCCATCTCCCGCACAGCAGTATGCCAGCTTTAAAGATCAGAGTAACACCAGTTCAACTGATGTCCTACTTACCGTTTTGGTACTCAACCGTGATGTCATTGTGATGTTGCCTTGAAGTTGGGCTGTCTCAAACACATTTTTTGAAGTTATCCACCCCCTTTTCTCTTGTCTCTCATCCTGAGGTTTCTTTATCACTGAACTCAGCTGCAGGCTGGACTTGGGATTGGTGCATTTCAAATGCTCCCTGAAGCTATGCTTGTACTGGTAAACGAACCATTTCCTGAACCATTCTCTCTCACTAACACCAACTGGCATGAACCAGCCCGCATCTGTGCAGTTGGACCTTCCAAAGTTTGACAGTCACGTTCAGATTTCCTGTTGGGACTGACCCCTGGCTGATGCTAAGTGTCGTACTCTACCAGGGTTCTGGTGGAGGACCACTAGCTGGCAGTAATCAAAATCAAGCTGGAGTCTACTCCAGTGACAGTGGAGATGACCACGTTCCGGTGTCTGGGAGAGCAGAGGTAAATATATAGGAAGCTTGGAAAAAAAAGCTTACGTGACATACAGAGCTAACATCAAGGGTCTGATGCACGCAGACTTACTGGGCCGGTTAAGCTCTCATACAGGCAAACAGGGGCAGAAAGAATTCCAGTCCCTTCAGCCAAAGCATACAGAGCTAACATCAAGGGTCTGATGCATGCAGATTTACTGGGCCAGTTCAGCTCTCATACAGGCAAACGGGCAGAAAGAATTCCAGTCCCTTCAGCCAAAATGGTATTTGGTTTGTAAGACCAGTGCTCAGGTGGGTACCATTTTCAAGGGTACCTAGCTGCACCAAGTAGACTCATAATTCTCAGTGCCTCAATTAAAAAAAATAAGTTTTCTGAAACATTTTGAAACTTTTCTTTTTACGTAACTTCCTTTGTTGTGCATTTTAAAATCTTTAAAATGGTACCACTATAGCTTTAAAAGGAGCTATTCCTGTTTGGTTCCTAATTGTCCAAGTTTCTCTCCCTTTGCTCAGCTTGAAAATTCATTTCCACCCAACATTTCTGCTTTATACAAATCTGGGAAGCTGAAAGTGCAGACCGAATCCCTGCAAGAAGGAAGCATCACTGTGAGGCTCAGAATCACTGTGCAGGATCCCGAGTTTCCAGTCGATGTCTCCACGTTTGCCCCAGTGCTTTCTTACCTGCGCAACAGCTCTGTGCTTTTGGTGGATCAACAAAACACTGCAGTAGAAGGTAACTTCTTCCTTCCCAAACAAGAAAACAGGGTTTCTATTTTGATCACACACAGTATCACCAGCATTCTTCATGAAAAGTACTTTATAGAGAGACAAAGTGTGTGGTTTGCTGGAGGGAAAATCACCACGTGAGAACTCTTCCATGGGCTTTTATCCAAAACCCCAGAAGAGGTCCGTCAGAGGAGCAGTGGCTGTCCCCAGGTACCTGCAGCACTGCGTCCCTCCACCGTGCTTAAGGAATGGAGCCCTTGGTTTCCCGATTAATTTCCCTCCCTCTCCATTTTGTGCGCGGTTGGGAGTTTGCCATATCTTTCTCGCACCAAATTGCAGGTAGGATTACTGTGAAATATTTGTAGCCTTTAGGCAGTTTTGTGCTTTAAGGCTGCGGGGCTGTATTTGGACCAGGGTTTAAGAAAAGATATCTAACATCTTCACTGTAGAAATCCAGCCAGAAAAATTCCTAGATGTCCGCTCAGTGAATAGGACTAAGGAAGCATGCATGGAATTTGTGTTAAACTAGACCTTTGTTTGATTTGCAGTAATCACCATTTTTACCTTCAAAGGGCTAAGTTTTAGCTTCAGGCTTCCCGGCTGGCAAAACCAGTCGGAGTTCAGAAAGCAGCCAAAGCCAACAGAATGGGTTATTCTTCTCTCCCCGTGTGCTGAGCCCTTGAAAGCTTATTTACTGTCATCAGGGGAAGCTCCCTGTGGAGTGGTAGAGCATATGAAGGTTAAGGAGAACAGGGCAGGAAAAAACCAGAAGAGACAAATTGCACCTGACGTCTACAACTATCACAGTGGTAGCAGATACTGAATTGCAGGATACTGACGTGTGCCAAATGCTTTACTAATGTTAATGACCCTGGGACTGAAAGAGTGGGGAAAGAAGGCAATAGCTCTGGACTGTTACTTTCATTGGAGAAAGAGGGTGACATCCAGTTGCACCACTCTTAGTCAGGAACACAGCCAACTCCTCCACTCCTCCTTAGAGGCAGAGAAAAGGGGTCTACTTCTTAGCTCTGCACAAACAAGCACTTCTTTGACATGAGTTCCCTAAAATTGAATGTGGAAAGGGCTGCAGCACCTGAAGGGAAGATTTGTGCAGTGGGCTGTTTCGCTTCCTGACCCACAGGACATGCCCGTTGACAGTAAGCCTGCGCAGATCCTCTTGCACCAGTGGAGCAATCCTCTGTGGAGCCTGGCCATCAAAAGGCTGTGTGCTTGCTTAGTGACAGTGACAGAGCAGGGATTTAAACTTTGAAACAGCAAGGATGAGAAGTCAGAAGGGATAGCACAACTGAAGGGAGTGTAGCAATTGCACCTCTCCTCGAAGACTCCTAAATTATTAAGTTTACCTCCACGATGAATAGAGACCCTGAAATGTCTGTTGTGTGAGGCTTGAAAAGAAAAGAAAAGGGGACGTGTGCTGAGACAGGCCCAAGATACAGCGAGCACAATAGCACATCCTCAGTAGCAGCCTGGAGCCAATTCCTGGAGAAGTGTAAGAATGCAGCATGCGTAGACGATGCCTCTCACTAATAATCTCTGAGCCACCAACTATTTTCAGCTCCAGGACTCCCTGAATCCAGAGTGATTTCTTTGGCTTCCTCCTCCCTGGGTTACCCATGAAGTCATGCAAATCTTTAGCATCTGCAACATCATTAAGCAAGGAATTTTAGATACTTCTACATTGCGTGTACCTCTTACAGGTATAACGGGTAATCAGAGTGAAACCAAAGGTGTTTTTTTAGTAATTTCTGGAGTAGGACTATTGATTGAGGTGTGTGGGGAAGGCATTTGCCAGATGTGACGGGCCAGAGAGATGCCAAGAGTGCAGAAAGAGAGCACAGAGCACGCCTTGGCTGTGGTGTAGTGGTTAGAGAGGAAAAAAGTGCAGTGTGCCTGTCTGTGTGTGTGCATGAGTGATGTATTAGTGCCAGTGAGCGCTGAAGAGAGAACAGAAATGGTTTGGCCTGATGCATGGTTGAATGTGGCCATCAGAGGTGAAGTAATTTGTTTGAAAAGCTGTGCTAAGTGATGAGAAAGGAAACCCTCAGAGACAACGAAGCCAGTGAACGTAAGTTATTTGGCAATTAGCATGGAGTCATCTCTCAGATGGTGTTTGAAGCCATCAAGAGTCACAATTACTTCATAGCATAGTAGGGCATTAATGAGAGCACTTCCATTGGTGGTGCTTTAGTCAATCCTGCGCGCTCTGTGTTCCTTCTGAGTGGCTGAGGCTTAGCATAAATAGCAGATGTTAGTCATAGGCATGTGAAATTATCCACAGGAAATGAACATGGATACAACAATTAGCTAATGATGAAGAAAGGAAAAGGAATTGAAATATTATCTGGAAGGAAGTAAAAGGGGAAGGCTGTCTGCAAGCAGAACGACAAACTCATGTATGTGCGTGCACACATCTGGTTTCTAGAATGGGGCTTTCCTTCATTCCAGAGAAATAATCACCGTGATTAATCTCTGTGTGTTTGTAGGACAAGCACTTACACTAATGCGTTGCTCAAAACAATTTTTTAGCCTGCGATCAGAATTATTTATTTTAAGTCACAGTTTTTTTCAGTCTAGTTTTTGCTTTCCTTCACTTATGGCCCTGCGGCAGTGAAGGTGTGTGCACAAGGGAGTGCACGCAGGGAGGGCTTACATGGGATTCGCTAATATTATTCATGTCCAAAGCATTAATTCGGTGTTTGTGTGTTCGCTGGAATAGTGTGAATAGCAACATAAGATTCTAGATCTAAATCCCTCAAGAGTGAAGAGACTCGGCAGTTAAATAGGTCTGCATCTCCATGAAATAAGCATCTCCAAAGGAAACAGAGCAGCTGAAATTAGACACAAGGAACACCCTTAGTTTTCTGAGACTGTCACCAAGAAGGTCACAGTTTTACAGTACTACCTTTGAGAAAAGAATCTTTTATAAAAAGAACTTTTGCCCTTAGTACTTCCTCTGTTAAGAGCTGAAGAGTGCTTCTCACGGGAGTTACTTGCATTTACCTTCTGTTTGAAGCAGTAGATTGTTTGGATTAAGGCTCTATTTAATGTTTTATCTACGGGTAACTAGTGTTAACAGATCAACACCTGATGTAGCTGGAGGTACTGACACAGAGCTTGGGATAAAGCATGCCTTTGATATAGCTATAATACAAACCTGCAATTTTTTTTTTTCACTTCAAGTAAATGTTTTCCTCTTAAAAAAAAATTATTAAAAAAGTCTTTACCTGGAGAAAATATTTTCCGGAGTACAAGGACAAAAGTTGATTTTTATGTGACAAAATAACAATACAGGTAGTGTTCTGCATCCCTCAGAGCTTGGCTGTCAGATAAACAATGAAACACGAAGAACACATTCATAAATCCAAAACCTGAAGAAAGGACTGCTTTATGACTACGTCTAGCTTAATGCAGCCAGAAGGGGGTCTGTCTGACTGATGTTCTGGTTTTGGTCTTACAGACTGGGATGAATGTGCTTCTCACCATGAGAATGACTGCTCTGTGTTTGCGGAGTGTATCAACTTGATGGGCTTGTACCTGTGCAGATGCAAGACAACCATGGATACCAACCCATCCCGACCTGGAAGAAACTGTGAAGGTGAGCCAAAGACTGGCATGTAGTTTCCCTTTGCGGTGGCAGTTTGGAACAAGTTGTGGGCGTTTACCTCTGCTTTCGTTGTGACTGTTGGTATAGCACACAACGTGTCTAGGTGCATCTTTGCAGTCTCTGGCTGAAGGGGTACGTGTGATCTGTCTCTGAACATGAAGGTGAGCCTTATACAGATCTGCAGACGGAATCTCGCTGAGGTACTCCATGATTAGCCTAATAGCTGACTGCTGAGTAACATGAAGCCTACTTTTTCCTCTTTTGGTGTGTCTGCAGCTAATTTCCACCCACTGTAGTGATCCCTGGCCTGCCAATCAGAAGAGGAGATCCAGGCATCAAACCTGCATCTTTGTGTAGGCACAAACGAGACTCAACATTGTAAAAATCACATGTCCTACAATATGTTAATAAAATACCCAAGACCTGTTTCTGTAACACTATTACACGTGGTTGAGCGGTCTCAGTCCCATTTTCAGGTCAGACCCTGGTGGCTCCTCATCCAGTCTGAGGTTCCGTTTCAATGTGTGCTTGTTGTGTTGCAGGTGAGATTGTGGACCCTCTCACTGAAACAATGACTCCTGAAATAACAAACAGCACAGAGTCTGCTCCTGAAGAAGTAAGCCCTGCAGGCCCTGCTTCCCCTGCCACCACCGAGATGGTGGCTGCTGTAGACTCCAAGAAAAACACTACTGTACGCCTACCTGCTGCACTGCCTCTGGGTCACAAGCAAGTGCCCCATGGTAATCCTACCACCAGTGCTCCTCTAGCCCCTTGGAAAACAGGCATGGCACCTCAGACGGGCTTCAGAAGGGACAACAGCCCCATGAGCACACTGGTGGAACTGGCCGTGAGTGCAGAGCAGCAGGCGACCGTAAGTCCATCGCAGCAAAGCTCTGTGGCAGCGGCTTCCCCCAGTGCATTGCAGCGAGCAGCTGCTCTCACAAATGTGCCCACTGGCACAGCTGGGCAAGAGGCACTAAGTTCACCGTTGCTGGTGTTTCCAAATCAAACAGCCTCTGCTACCACCAGAAGTCACGCAGCTCTTGGTGTGCCTCAAGCCAGCTCTCAAGGTGGCTACAGTACAGCTCTGACAGCCGTAGGGGATGCTGGCATTCCCACCTTCAGTGCCGCTCTCACAGCACGTGTGGAGATGGGAAGAGAGAACAACTCTTGGTCTGAGACATACATTGGAGTCCTGGGGTCACCAGCTTTGCCAGGCGCCTCTTCAGCTCCTAGCCCAACGCCAGGCCCAGCCATGGACCACAGTGAGTATGCGTTAGGCGGGGATCTGCATGCATGGTAATTCAGCTGCCTGCGAGGCAAAGCCTCAGAGTTGGGAAAGAG